>NC_080711.1:1456060-1488560 GCF_019097595.1 Hemibagrus wyckioides | reverse complement strand
ACAGGGTGATGAGTCTGAAGTTAGAGATTGAAGGGGTGATGTGGAGGTAGGAGCACACAGGTAGACTGCATCCTATGTAGAAGAGGCAATCTGAAAGAGATTAGTGACTGTTAAGTGGTAGTAGGAGAGAGTGTAGCCAGACAGCATAGGATGGTGGTGTGTAGGATGACTTTGATGGTCTGTAAGAAGAAGTGGTCAACGATAGAGATGGAGAAGAAAACCAAGTGGTGGAAGCTGAAAAAGGAGGAATGTTGTGAGGAATTTAGACAGATGTTGAGGCAGGCTCTGGGTGGTCAGGTAGTGCTGCCAGATGACTGGGAAACTACAGCAGAAGTGAAGAAAGGTGCTGGGTGTGTCATCTGGATGGAGGAAAGAAGATAAGGAGACTTGGTGGTGGAATGAGGAAGTTCAGGATAGTATTCAGAGGAAGAGGTTAGCCAAGAAGAAGTGGGACATGGACAGGACTGAAGAGAATAGACAGGAATACAAGGAGTTACAGCACAGAGTGAAGAGGGAGGTGAAGAGGGAGGTGTCTAAGGCCAAGCAGAAGGTGTATGATGAGTTGTACACTAGGTTAGACACTAGAGACGGAGAGAAGGACTTGTACAGGTTAGCTAGGCAGAGGGATCAAGATGGGAAGGATGTGCAGCAATTAGATTAAGGATAGAGATGGAAAGGTGCTCACAAGTGAGGAGAGTGTACAGAGGAGATGGAAGGAGTACTTTGAAGAGCTGATGAATGAGGAAAATGAGAGGGAGGAAAGAGTAGAAGGGGTGAACTCTGTGGAACAGGAAGTAGATAAGATTAGAAAGGATGAAGTCAGGAAGGCTTTGAAGAGGATGAAAAGTGGAAAGGCAGTTGGTCCTGACGACATCCCGGTGGAGGTCTGGAAGTGTCTAGGAGAGGCAGCAGTGGAATTTTTAACTAGTTTGTTTAACAGGGTTTTAGAGAGTGAGAAGATGCCTGAGGAATGGAGAAGAAGTGTATTAGTGCCGATCTTTAAGAATAAGGGTGATGTGCAGAGTTGCAGCAACTATAGGGGGATAAAGTTGATGAGCCACACAATGAAGCTCTGGAAAGAGTAGTGGAAGCTAGGTTAAGGAAGGTAGTGGAAATTTGTGAGCAGCAGTATGGCTTCATGCCCAGAAAGAGCACAACAGATGCAATTTTTGCTGTGAGAATGTTGATGGAGAAGTATAGGGAGAGTTGCACTGTGTGTTTGTAGACTTGGAGAAAGCGTATGACAGGGTGCCCAGAGAAGA
The DNA here is from genome assembly GCF_019097595.1 of Hemibagrus wyckioides. NCBI lineage: Eukaryota > Metazoa > Chordata > Actinopteri > Siluriformes > Bagridae > Hemibagrus > Hemibagrus wyckioides. The sequence continues at coordinate 1,487,298 of NC_080711.1, read as the reverse complement.
GCTGTGGTACTGTATGAGGACGTCAGGAGTAGCAGAGAAGTATCAGCAAGAATCAAGGGGAAGGTGATACAGGACAGTGGTGAGACCGGCCATGCTGTATGGTTTAGAGACAGTATCACTGAGACAGAGACAGGAGTCAGAGCTGGAGGTCACAGAGCTGAAGATGTTGAGGTTCTCTTTGGGAGGGACACGGTTGGACAGGATTAGGAACGAGTACATCAGAGGGACAGCTCATGTTGGACGTTTGGGGGACAAAGTTAGGGAGGACAGATTAAGATGGTTTGGACATGTCCAGAGGAGGGAGAGTGAGTATATTGGTAGGAGAATGTTGGACATGGAGCTGCCAGGCAGGAGGAAAAGAGGAAGGACAAAGAGGAGGAATATGGATGGAATAAATGAGGATATGAAGCTAGTGGGTGTAAGTGTTGAGGATGCAGAAGATAGGGATAGGTGGAGGGAGATGATTCACTGTGGAGACCCCTGAAGGGAAAATCCCAAAGAAGAAGAATATTCTCATTTACTTATCTATTTATTTATTTGTTTGTTTGTTTATTTATTTGTTTGTAATATCACAGTTATAAATGATTTTTAAATAAAGAATTATTTAATAAGTGAATTTATTTTTAAAAAATAAATTATTAAATAATTATTTAAAATGTTACTCACAAAAACAACAAAAATTTATTCTCATACATGTTGTCATTTAAAAAAATGTTTTTAATTTTTTTTTATCTATTTATTTGTTTGTTTATTTATTGAATTATGTTTATTTATTGAATTAAAATTTTTTTCATGATTATATTTTCACACATCGCTCTGATATTTTCCCAGTCTGTCCAGCGCTAATGATAGCATGATAGCAAAAGCGCTAATGGTGCATGAAAAAAACTAGCCCATGCGACTGTATAATATAAGCTGGTTGCCATGGTAACGTGAATGAGCGTGAATTAAATTGTGAGTTAAGATTCAGATCTGTGATGGTCGTGTGAAACGTTTTTCAAATTACCTTCTGCTAAAGAGACTCTGAAGAGGCAGCAGGTTGGAAGTAAGCTGAACGATATTATTCTGTGTGTGTGTGTGTGTGTGTGTGTGTGTGTGTGTATCACGCGTGCAATCGATCACTGTGAGCGTGACAATAAACGCAATCATGAGATATTTTTTTCCGTTGTGAGGAATATTACAAATGGCTAAATCTTAGCTCTGTGTGTGTGTGTGTTTGTGTGCAGAGCGTGTGTGTGTGTGTGTGTTTGTGTGTGTGTGTGGAGTGTGTGTGGGCTGAGTGGACGCCTTTGTATTTGCAGGAATTGTGTGTAGAGATGAGGCTCTTATCTCAGCGTGGCAATAACAGGTCATTTGAAGCGATTTGTGTGAGACTCAGTCATTACTGACATTACACTGTTTACTGCATAATGACTCGTGTGTGTGTGTGTCTGTGTGCGTGTGTGTGTCTGTGTGCGTGTGTGTGTGTGTGTGCGTGTGTGTGTGTGTCTGTGTGCGTGTGTGTGTCTGTGTGCGTGTGTGTGTGTGTGTGCGTGTGTGTGTGTGTGTGGTGTTCTGTTATGGACAGTGGAGTAAATATTTAACTTTCCTTTTGTAAACCAGGTTCTCGAGGCTGCTGAGAGTAACTGCTTATGTGTGTGTGTGTGTGTGTGTGTGTGTAGTGTATTTATAAGAAGGTTGTATTTATTAAAAGGTTATAATTTACTCATACTTTTAATTAATGAATCCTGGCTCTCCAGAATTTGACATTTCACACTAACCCGCTGCTTATTTGCGTATTCGTGGATCGACAGTCCTGATTGGATAAATCCAGCGCTGCTTTCACATCGGTGAGGAGAAAAGTTCAGCTCTGTGGTTCTGCACTCCAGCAGGTTCTGTTATCTTTCACAGCTTTATCGTCTTTTTCGCTCTTTTTAACTTTGTCGTCTAGTCGACTAGCTGCTTGACTTGCGATAATTTTTCCACATAGCGTATTTCCTCCTCGCTATGGTGCGACTTCCGTGATGTTCACACTGTGTTTCGTCATCTGACTCTATCTTCTTTGTTCAGTGTTGTTCAGCTACGTCCTGGTTTTCACCTGATACGAGGCTAAAGCTCTATTCACGTTCTGATTGGTTGTCTGTTGCTAAGCGACCAGTCGTAACGTTCTAACAGTGCATCGTTTCACACTGAACACCTTTATCACTGTAGAAGATCGACTTAAGAAATACTGTCCAGTGGTTCTGAATTCTGGATTCTGATTGGTCAGGAGGAGTTGATTCCTTTTCTGTAAAGTTTCAGCTGCAAATCCCAGCTTTATGCCTCGTACTGCAGTGCAATAATTTCATTTAGTATGGAAGGAGTCTCCAGTGTTGAGAGAGAATAAAGAGATGTGGGTGAGATAAAAAAAAGTCTTCTTTAATGAATGGAAATGTGTCCTTATTGTCACAGAGGATTGAAACACTTGGGTGTGTGCAGTTACAGGAAAACTAATCACCTTCAGGATGAGAAGATAAACCTCTGCTTCTTCACACCACTTCAGAGTTTCATCAGAAATGAAGTGAAGTTCCTCTGAACTTCCTCGTCCCCCGTCTCTCTCTCTCTCTCTCTCTCTCTCTCTCTCAGATTAATTATCACCACAGAGGCTAAGGAAGCTGACCTCAGGTCCGGTGCGGTCTCTGAGACGTGATTGGGTCGGCGTGATGTGGGTCAGCTGCTCTGCTCCACTCTGTCGTGTGATTGGACGGTGACCCCGCCGGTCGCAGGGTCTCGGCTGCGGTGTATTGCTTTTCCCGAAGATATCGAGCCGGAGCTGGAGAGCAGTCAATGAGAGGTTTTGTGTTGCAGCGTGCCGGAGCGTGGCATGTCCCTAAGCTCTGTGCTGGCATCAGGAATGGCATGGAGTGTTCAGATCTGAGCTGTCGCTTGTTCAGGGAGTCGCTTTCTGGCTCTGATTTTATCAGTCACAGATACTTACAGAGAATTAGTTTTAACACCAGTCTGTTTAGAGGAAACACCACGAGAAGAAGGGCTGGACCAGACAGAGGAGCCTGCTCTCTGAGGTAGATGGGAATAGACAAGGTGAAGATAGAGTCAGAAGAGATATTTGAAGTATGTGCACTCCTGACCATCACACCTTCACTGGTCTCCAGCATGACGCACAAAACCCCTGAGCTCCATGAAGACATGGTGTGGAGGTAAAGGTTGGAGAAAGTGGAAGATCTCGAGTGATCTGCACAGAACCCTGACTCCCACTGGGATGAACTGGAACTGGAGTTTCCTCAACATCCCAACATCAGAGTCTGATCTCACTAATGCTCTTGTAGCTGAATGATTACTAATCCCCACAGACACAATCCAACATCTAGTGGAAAACCTTCCAGATGAGTGGAGATGATTCTCTCACAGTAATGAGAGGGAAATAAATCTGGAATCAGACGTTCAACAAACATGGACATGTGGGTGTGAAGGTCAGGGGGCACATACTTTTGTCCATACTACATTTTTAATACCCATCTTTAGTGCAGTGGGCGTGGCCAGGCTGTTCATACCAGATGGATTGATGTAATATCTAGGAAGAATGCAGTAACTCTTTATAACCATGATGAGCAGAAAAGCATCTCAGGATGCACCAAACTCAGAATGTGCTGCTGCTGCATGACTGGCTGATCAGAGAGCTGCAGAAATCAGCAGGTGTTCCTAATAAAGTGACACGACTCAGATGTTGCTGTTGTTATTGTTGTTGTGGTGGTTGTTGTTGTTGAATCCTTGCCACTTTTTGGTCACTGCCCGATTCCTGAGAAATATCAGCTTCATGGAAATCAATAAAAAACCAAGAACTCTCTTCGTAATCTACCAGCTCATCCTCTCTCTCTCTCTCTCTCTCTCTATCCTTCTCTCTCTCTCTCTCTCTCTCTCTCTCTATCCTTCTCTCTCTCTCTCTCTCTCTCTCTCTCTCTCTCTCTCTCTCTCTCTATCCTTCTCTCTCTCTCTCTCTCTCTCTCTCTCTCTCTCTCTCTCTCTCTCTCTCTCTCTCTCTCTCTCTCTATCCTTCTCTCTCTCTCTCTCTCTCTCTCTCTCTCTCTCTCTCTCTCTCTATCCTTCTCTCTCTCTCTCTCTCTCTCTCTCTCTCTCTCTCTCTCTCTATCTTTCTCTCTCTCTCTCTCTCTATCCTTCTCTCTCTCTCTCTCTCTATCCCTCTCTCTCTCTCTCTCTCTCTCTCTCTCTCTCTCTCTCTCTCTCTCTCTCTCTATCCTTCTCTCTCTCTCTCTCTCTCTCTCTCTCTCTCTCTCTCTCTCTCTCTCTCTCTCTCTCTCTCTCTCTCTCTATCCTTCTCTCTCTCTCTCTCTATCCTTCTCTCTCTCTCTCTCTCTCTCTCTATCCTTCTCTCTCTCTCTCTCTCTCTCTCTCTCTATCCTTCTCTCTCTCTCTCTCTCTCTCTCTCTCTCTATCCTTCTCTCTCTCTCTCTCTCTCTCTCTCTCTCTATCCTTCTCTCTCTCTCTCTCTCTCTCTCTCTCTCTCTCTCTCTCTCTCTCTCTCTCTCTCTCTCTCTCTCTCTCTCTCTCTCTCTCTCTCTCTCTCTCTCTCTCTCTCTCTCTCTCACTCTCTCTCTCTCTCTATCCTTCTCTCTCTCTCTCTCTCTCTCTCTCTCTCTCTCTCTCTCTCTCTCTCTCTCTCTCTCTCTCTCTCTCTCTATCCTTCTCTCTCTCTCTCTCTCTCTCTCTCTATCCTTCTCTCTCTCTCTCTCTCTCTCTCTCTCTCTCTCTCTCTCTCTCTCACTCTCTCTCTCTCTATCCTTCTCTCTCTCTCCTGGCTGGTTGCCACTGATCCCGATGCCAAACACCGTCTTTCAGGTTGAGATACGCAGCATTTTAAAGTCAGACTGATTTACTGATATGGAAATAAGGCATGTGTGTGTGTGTGTGTGTGTGTGCGCGTGTGTGTGTGTGCGTGTGTGTGTGTGTGTGTGTGTGTAGTGTAGTGTAGTGTGGGGAGGGGCTTTTTAATGCGTTCTAGTTTTTACAATAGACAGAGATCTGATGGACAGAAATGAATGTTTCTGAATGAATGAAAGTTTCTTTTAGGAGAGAGAGAGAGAGAGAGAGAGAGAGTGTGTGTGTGTGTGTGTGTAAAGCTTGTCCCAAATTTCGTCCATCGCACCTTAAAGCTCTTGATTGATGGATAAATTGACAGAGGAGGAAGATAACAGGAGGAGAGGAGGATTCTCATTTGAACTTCATCTCTTCACACTGAAACACTTTAAACAGCTTTAGATTGAGTGTTTGCTGAAGTGTTGAGTGTGTTTAGTGTTTTCTGGGGTTAACACTGAGATGCTGTTTCATGGCTGAACCTGAAATTTGACCACAGCTTCCTAACACACTGGAATATGTGAAGATTTACATGGGGAATTTCACTGGGCTGTGATATGTGAAATGTCACAAAAATAAAAACTTCTTCTTCATCATCATCTTCTTCTTCATGAGTTGTTACTGTAAATGTCATTGTTAATGTTATTGCTAATGCTAGTTCAGATTTTGCATGTCCAACACCACATTGGGAATGCTGGACCAAGTGCTAGACTCCCAGAATGCAATGCAGCTAGAGTCCAGGACAGCAGAGACTCGGCACGGCTAGTTAGCGAGCTACGTGATGGTGGGTGAGATGGTGTTGGTGGAGGGATAAGCAGGAGAAGCTTCGGGAGCTGACCTGTTTGAGCAGAGTGTGTAAACTGGACAGACTAAAGGATTGCACCGCTCTCTTTAGGTTGAGATGATGCCCTGTGTACTGTATTCAGCAGGAAGGGGGAAATGTTTTGTGAATGTCATGTGCTAATTATAAACCCTATTATTCAGGTGGTCCAGTGTGGATTTCTCTCTTCAGCGTGATCTTCTTTGAAACCAGGAAGCAGATCTGTGATCATGGACGTTTGTAGGTTCATCATCCTGTCAGTTGGTCACATCGCTCCACACTTAGTTACTGCTGACACACAGAGTTTTTCTTTTGGGATTGAAATACAGACTGACACGCTGACTGAGCAGAGAGGGAGAGGATGAAGAAAAAAACTTCTCCCAGTTTGTCTTGTACAGAGAGAAAATGACTTGAGAGTGCAGACACGTGTTGGGGTCAGTGTTGGTCCTGACCTGCAGTATGAGCTGCTTTAATCCTGTGAGAGATGTAATATATATTAGAGCTTTAACCCTTGTGTGTGGGTTTGAGACAGAGTAGAGCACGACTGCTTCAGGATTCAGCTTGAGGAAAGAAGAACCCGAGCTTTGCAGAAAACTGAAGTGAAACTCATCAGCGTGTGAAATGATGTTCCTGAAGCCTGCTCACTGTTCCTCAGGTGCTTCCCTTAACTGTCCCTTAATATCTTCACATTAGCCTTTCTCTTTAATATGATAATAAACATAAATATCATAAGTGTGGGTTTCATCTGTGTTCTTGGGTTTCCTCCTAATGGCAGTATATAAGATTTCCTTGTCTGATTGTATACTCTTCATCCAGTTGAACAGTTTCAGTGTTTAAGTTTTTAAACATAGCATTTAAACATATCATTCCAAAGGAAATGGGTTTAATAGGCAGAGTCGAGACCCAGTATGACACAGTATGTTGTGCCCAGTAAAAAGGAAGAAGAAGAAGAGAACTTTATTTGTCACACATACATTACTGAACACTGAAATTCATTCCTCGAATATCCCATCCTTGGAGGTTGGGGTCCGAGCACAGGGTCAGCCATGATGCAGCACCCTGGATTAGGGAGGGTTAAGGGCTTTGCTCAAGGGCCCAATGGTGGCAGCTTGGCAGTGCTGGGGCTTGATTCCTGACCTGGAGGGGCAACAGTAAGAGTCAAGTCTGGGGTAATGCCTAATAGAACGCTCACCAATCTGGGGCAGTAGTAGCTCAAGTGGTCAAGACTCTGGGTTGTTAATTAGAAGATTCAAGCCTCAGTACTGCCAAACTGCCACTGTTGGGTCCCTTGAGCAAGGCCCTTAACCCCCCCTGCTCCAGGGGCACTGTATCATGGCTGACCCTGTGCTCTGACCCAAACCCACCAAACATGGGATATGTGAAAAAAGAATTTCACTGTGCTGTAATTTATATGTGACAAAAAAGGTTACACTTGACCTACCTCTGCCCAGCAGTTAAACAGCAGATGCACAAAATTGTTACTAATCAAACATCAAAACATGAAGATTAGTTAGGTTAAGTAGCCTTTATTTGTCTCTGCACAGTAAAATTCTTTCTACACATATGCCATCCTAGGGGTTGGCGGGTCAGAACCCCTGGAGAAGGGCAGGGTGGGGGCCTTGCTCAAGAGCCCAATGGTAGCAGCTTGGCAGTGCTGGGGCTTCAACCCTGATCTTTTGATATCGAACCCCAATCCACTTGAGCTACAACCAACCCTTGATTGTTGCCTTGTTACACTGTACAATATCAGACCATACATCTGATAGCATCAATGATAATCCTTTTATGATAGGTTAAACTGCGATTAAACAAGACAATTTAGATCATCAATCAGCTTGGTCCGGAAATCCGCTCAAGGGGAAGTCTCGTATTGCTTTGGCTACCGGGGGCAGTACCTTCCCACACCACTAGATGGCTTCTGCTCTCTCCTGTGTTTGGTCTTAGCTTACTGAGGCATTAAGAAGTTTTTGTCCTGGACTTGTATCCTCCTCCTCTACAACTTCATAACCTGCGGTGACATTGTTTATTTTGAGCTTGTGGTAATAAGCAGCAATAATTATCACTAGCGTGTCACACTAGCATCTGTCTGTGGTAGCAAATTTGCCCTTGTCCTATTGCTGGGTTTTTAGACAACTCTTCTTTTAAAACAAACATTGACATTGAATGTCTTCAGTCTCAGCACCACATCATGCCAATCTCAAACCAGATTCAGTAGATTAATTCCTTTAGCAGATAATTTTATCCAAAGAATTCGCAAATGAGGAAATACAGGCAATACCAGCATTGCTAGCATACAAGATTGTGGTAGAGAAGTGAACAGACTAGTTAATGTACATGCAGATGAGTTAGAGGTTAGTTAAGTGTTTATGAATGAGGTGAGTCTTTAGTTGTTTTTTAAGCTAGTGATGGATTGAGGTTGGATGTTGATTCTACCTGTGAGGGATAGTCAGTTGAAAGGTTCTGGAAAGGAACCTCGTACCTCACTGAGTAGGAACCTACAAGGCATCGGTTGTTATCTGATCACAGGTTGTGGAAGGCAACATAATCCTTAAGGTGGAGTGTTGAGGTAAAGGAGGTGCTGTTCCAGACAAGTTCCTGTACAGTACGTGAACATCACAGCCTTGAATTAGAAACTTGTGGAGGAAGGTGAAAAGGGGTGTGATGTAGATCATTTTGGGCTGGTGGAGAATGAGGGATACTGCTGTATTCTGAATCATCTGAAGTGGTTTGATAGATCAGGGCAGTGGTCCAATTTTGACGAAACAAGAGCGAGGACTAGTAGCTGTGCTGCATGGTCAGTTAGAGAGGGTCTGTTTTTCTGAATATTATTGAGAGATTGTTGAAATTTGGTGTGTAAAGTATAAGTGTGCATTGAAGGTCACCCTGAGGTTTCTGGCTATCCTGGTTGGCTTGAGTGAGGTTGAGTCTAGCTGTGCGGTGAGGTAGTGCCAGATCCAGGGGCAGATAGGGACTAGGAGAAGCTCAGTATCAGCAACAGCAACATCAGTCTGAAACACTGAACATGGCAAAGCAGCATTAAGTAAAGGAAGAGAATTGTACAAGAACAGATTCGTGATAGAAGGCAGATTTTTTCCTACTAAGCAAACAGCTAATGGGTAAAGGGAAGGAACTGACAAAAATCTTGTCCTGATCTATACCTTATCTTATAGTTGTACTATTTGATAAATCACCACAGCAGGATGATAACTGGGTCTAGGGTTAGTACTTCACACATCTTCACAACTCTTCTTATTTGTAGAGGACAGGTGTCGAGGTCTATTCTTAGCATTTTCTTTCATTTTTCAGTCGACTTGTTCGAAGAATGATAGGAGGAGAACAGTAAGAGAAAAAAGAAAGCAAATGAAACAGAGAGTAGAAGAGAGAAGAAGAAGAAGAAGAAGAAGAAGAAGAAGAAAGGAGAGCATTGACCTGGTTTCTTTAGACAGAATGAGCTCAGGGCAAAGCAACAGCACCAGCGAGATCTCTCAGATCCATAGTCATAGTCGCAGTCTGACACGCAGACAAATTATACACACCGGCTTTCAGCAGCCAAGTATGCTAACAATGCCTTCGTTCCTCAGCGCTGTCTGAGACTATCGAACCAGAGAAGATCAGAGCTGAATACTGAGAAGATCAGAGTGCTTATAATTTGTATCTTGTAATGTTTTAGTGCTCATCATCATATTCTTTCTCTCTCTCTCTCTCTCTCTGTCCCACAGACAATGTCGGACATTCCTCCAGATCAGCGCTTAAAGCTTGGATGGTGAAACCGGAAGCGTGACTGCATCCCAGAGGAACTACACGACCCAGAATTCAGCTGTTCGAGGGAACAAACTCTCTACCACTTTCTCCACCTTTAGCCTAAAAACTTACAGCCAGAAATATCCACAGTACACGGTTACCTCACCATGACAAGGACTTTGCACCTCTGGAAGAGTAAAAATCTCTAGCAAATTCTGTCGCAATTCTTCTCTTCTCGTTTATCACCGGTCACAAGACCCCATACTGATACTGATACAGATGCTGTCACCCTGGAGGATTAACATGGCTCTGAAACCGATGGATGTGGAAGCCATTAAGCGCTTCAATTAACTAGAAAGAGAAACATTAACAAGGACTCTCTGTCTCTAAACGAAACACAACAAAACAACAACCAAAAAACAGCCGAAAGTTCTCCGCTCTGATCCCGTCTGGTCAGCGTGGGCGGGTTTAGGCTGCGCAACAATTTGGGGTTAGGAGTGCAATGCGGATTGGAGGATGTCGGGGGATTGGGAAGAAGACGTGTGCAAGAAAGCGCTGGTGCTGGTGGAGGAGCTGTGCTTCCGCTCTGGAGGATACAGTCAGAGCGCCAGCTGCCAGGAGTTTAGCTACATGATGAGGGGAAGCAACGGACATATCGATACAGGTAATGGCGTGAAAAGCTAAAGAATGACTGGATTTCCACATTTTCACATGTTTATTCAAAGTAGTCTGAAAAATAGGACGTCACAAGGTCCTTGTGTCTCCTCGTAAATGGGACAGGTTTCACCTCATAAGGACAAACACTCCTCAGAGACACTGCTAATGTTTATAGTATCTGCTTTACCTGAAGATCTCACACCTGAGTTTATTCTGGTGTAAATCAAAGAGAAACTAATACTTTTCATTTGTTTGCTATTTGCATATTGAACATTATCACAGTACGTAACTCCTCAATTAAATGAACACTTTAAAAGAGTAGAAGGAGTAAAACAAAAGGGAATTTTGGATATGTTGGGTAAGCTAGCATTTCTAGAATGCTAATTTGTTTCACTAGACTTTCTCTAGAGCTTCTCACACATGAAATATTTCTCTATGGGATTGTAAACTCTAGGTAAAGAGTATCCTGGGGTTGTGTAGTTTGAGGTTTCACACTGCTCCTATTTTCCCTGAGGTTAACTTTTAATCCTGGCTCTACATAACCTGATGTTTCACACTCTACATTCCTAAACCCCGGATTAACCTGCTGCTTATTTGCATATTCACGGATCGACAGTCCTGATTGGATAAATCCAGCACTGCTTTAAATTCTGTCTCGTCTCACACTTTCACATCAGTGAGGAGAAAAGTTCAGCTCTGTGGTTCTGCACTCCAACAGGTTCTGTTATCTTTCACAGCTTTATCGTCTTTTTTGCTCTTTTTAACTTTTTCATCTAGTCGACTAGCTCGATGTGGAGTTTACACAGTCAACTTCGGAGCAGAGTTTCATAACCCCGAGGAAAAAGAAGAAACCTTCCTATACTCCGGGGGTAAAAGCGGGGTTTTGAATGTGGAGAACCCAGGGTGAAAAGCACTTCTGTTAGCATCAGCCATTAGTCATGCTAGGTTAGCGTTTAGGAACCTTACAAATGATTGCTGAGCTGCATGACAGAGCAGAGCAGCAGAGATCTACAGAGATGTCAGAGAGCAGAGAGTAGTAGATCCGTCCAATGGCTAAAAGCAGTCCATTCTCTTGATTAAGCTCGGCCATTTATCTGTATTTCCAGGATGGACGGTGGCGGCAGAGCAGGTAGCACAAGGGAGCCTGTCCTGTTTACACAGACAAACTCATTACCTCTCTCTCTCTCCCTCTCTCTCTCTTTCTCTCTCCGCTCAACCGCAGAGGCCCAGAATGACTTCACTCGAATGATGTCTACATCGGAGAACTGCATAAAAATACGTGCACATGTGTGTTAACGCAGCAGGAGTGCTCGCACTCGGTGTCCCAGGAGGAACCTGGATGCGTCCCGAATCCCATAAAAGGCCAGAAATAGAGCTCTCTAATGAGAGTAATTCAATCACACTGATGATAGAGACCCAGATTTAGTCGCTATGATGGAAGAAAAAAGCACACTGTTTATCAGCAGAACAAGCAGCTGAACGCTTCGTGTTTAATTAGAAGCAGAAACCCAGACGTTTTTTATTCACAGTGTGTCGCATGCTACACGTGTTAAATACACTTTGGCTAACGTTATTAGCGTTATTAGCATGCTTATTAATACTAACTCGAGGGATGTGACCTCGCGTTTAATCCCACCTCAGTTAGCAGACATTAACTCACCATTAGGGAGGAATATGATTCAGATGTTTGTGTGTAGGCAGAAGCGCTAGCAGACTGACGCGGATACAGCAGGTCCAAGAGTCTGCGTGATTTTTAATGAAAGCCAAATGCTTCTGGATTGTATCTGAATATTTATCCAGGAAGTGAGTGTTGATTTGCCCTTATGTGATCGAGCTAACATCGTGACTCACATCATGACTTCTTCAATGTATCTGAACTTTAACCTGATGGAAGTGACACATGATCCAACAGGACACAAGACCACGCCCGTGTTATTTAATAACATAACCGCTTAGCTGTTTACACTAACGTTAGATACCTTCCCTTTAAAATGACGTGTTATTTTATTTCATTATATATTAAAGAAGCACGCTTTATACTTTTTGTCCATTTATTGTTACATTTCATGTTGTGGAAGGTCCATGAAACAAGTTCCTGTTCTCTCTTACGTTATAGCAGCTGTAAACACTCATATCTCCATTTTTCCTCTCTTGAAGTTAATAAAGCTAACAAAGACGAAGCAGAAACTCCTCTGCTACAGCTTTACCTTTAGACTGTTACAAACTGACTGAAACTGGAGACTCTTTCCATAACGTTACGTGACAAACAGAAAACTTGATATGAAAACGATGATATTTTGCCTTTTCTTCTTCTCAGAAAAGCTTTCCTCTCACTGCAGAGCGTATAATCGGTCAGTCCTGAGAAACACCTCAGTAACGTGGCCTTCAGGAAATAATGATATGAACATGATACACATCAGACTGGAGTTAAATGGACCTCAGTGCAGGAGGTTCAGCTAATCAGATTAGGAGATTAGGAGCAAAAAGTTTATCACAGGAAGCAATATAGGAATATAAGCAGCTGTCCAGAAGCATCATGAGATTTTAGCTTTAGTGATCTTTCAAATTTTGTTGATTTATTTCACATCATCCTTAAAAAAGGTGAAAGATGTTTGGTTTTGTTTTTTGTGTAAGAGACTCGGACTGTAGATCAGATCCCATGCTGTGATGAAACATTTCTGTGAGTGATTATAAAACACGGATCACATTTAATCTTCATAAGTCCATGGCTGAATTTTTCTTTCTTTATTTATTTATTTTTATTTATTTTATTTATTTATTTTTTTTTACAATTTTTTTATGTACTGAGCTGCTTTTTTTTTCTTTTTAAAGTACATTTATTTATCATTTATTTATTAAAACCAGGCTTGGTCTAATTAAATCTGCATAAATCTGCCTACATAATAAAAGCAGAATTCCGCTTTTAGGTTTAAAATATTCATTTCACTTTGAAGATCCTGAGAGAAAAACTTTTACCGAACATTTTCATTTGAAGTTTAATGAAGAAAACCCCACGCGGTGTTTATTAAACACTGAACTTACACCATTTTACAGAATAGAATCAAACATGAATCGTACAGTAATCACCAGTTTACAGAAACGTACCAGAGACGGGGTTCATTTCATGTCAAAGTACTGTGTGTGTGTGTGTGTGTGTGTGTGTGTGTGTGAGAGAGATGAAGTGGGCGGAACTTTAAATGTGATTTCTCAGAATTCCATTACTGCAGAAATTCACCTGCATGCAGTTTAAACCTCCAACATTTACAGATTTTTTTTGAGTAGAAGACGGAAATTCCATGAGAATTTAAATCACCGAACATGAGACAGACTGCATTACTGAAGCTCTCGCATAACTCTCACATAACTCTCACGTACCCTCTCGCATACCTCTCACATAACTTGTGTAAATCTGAGATAACTCTTGCATAACTCTAAATTAAATCTCACATAAATCTCAGATAATTCTCAGATAACTCTCGCATAACTCTCTCATAACAACTTCAATAAATGTTAGACAATTCTCACATTAATCTCATTTAATTCTTCCATAACTCTCAGATAACTCTCGCATATCTCTCAGATAACTCTCACATAAATCTCATATAAACTCTCCACTGGATCTCACATAACTCAGATAACTCTCACATAAATCTCAGATAACTCTCGCATAAATCTCATATAACCTCTCCACTGGCTCTCACATAACTCAGATAACTCTCGCATAACTCAATCAACTCTCAGATTAATCTCAGATAATTTGCATAGCTCTCAGATATCTCTAACATAACTCTCCATTGGCTCTCGCATAACTCTCAATTAACTCTCACATAAATCTCAGATAACTCTCACATAACTATTAGATAACTCTCACATAAATCTCAGATATCTCTCACATAACTCTCCATTGGCTCTCGCATAACTCTCAATTAACTCTCACATAATCTCATATAACTCTCAACTCTCAGATAACTCTCACATAAATCTCAGATATCTCTCACCTAACTCTCCAGTGGCTCTCGCATAAATCTCACATAACTCTCAGATAACTCACATAAATCTCAGAAAGCTCTCTCATAACTCTCACAAACATCTCAGATAACTCTCATATGAATCTTACGTAACTCAAATGTCTCTCATGTAGCTCTTGTATAACTCTAACATAACTTTTGCATATCTCTCACGTAGCTCTCACGTAAACGGAACGTCATCTAACTTGCATATCTCTTACGTAGCACTCAAATAACTCTTATGCTTTCGGCACATCTCTCACACAGCTCTCGCATGACTCTCACATCATTTCTGAATATTGGTTTAATCATGGGCATATGATTTCAGAGTAATCCTTCATAGAGTTTTAAGGAAGAAACTCAAGCTGCATGTCTTCAGACGCTTGTTTTTAACAGTGTGAGCTAAAATTCTGTTATTTTGCAGTGTGTGCTGTACACTAGCTAGCATTACATTAGCTAGCAGTCAGCAGCTAGCAGTCAGTAGCTAGCATTACATTAGCTAGCAGTCAGTAGCTAGCAGTACAGTAGCTAGCAGTCAGCAGCTAGCAGTCAGTAGCTAGCAGTAGAGTAGCTAGCAGTACAGTAGCCAGCAGTCAGCAGCTAGTATTCAGTAGCTAGCAGTACATTAGCTAGCAGTACAGTAGCTAGCAGTCAGTAGCTAGCAATACAGTAGCTAGCAGTACAGTAGCTAGCAGTCAGCAGCTAGCATTCAGTAGCTAGCAGTACATTAGCTAGCAGTACATTAGCTAGGAGTCAGCAGCTAGCAGTCAGTAGCTAGCAGTACATTAGCTAGCAGTACATTAGCTAGCAGTACAGTAGCTAGCAGTACATTAGCTAACAGTACAGTAGCTAGCAGTCAGTAGCTAGCAATACAGTAGCTAGCAGTACAGTAGCTAGCAGTCAGCAGCTAGCAGTACAGTAGCTAGCAGTACAGTAGCTAGCAGTCAGCAGCTAGCAGTACAGTAGCTAGCAGTACAGTAGCTAGCAGTCAGCAGCTAACAGTACAGTAGCTAGCAGTCAGTAGCTAGCAATACAGTAGCTAGCAGTACAGTAGCTAGCAGTCAGCAGCTAGCAGTACAGTAGCTAGCAGTACAGTAGCTAGCAGTCAGCAGCTAGCAGTACAGTATCTAGCAGTACAGTAGCTAGCAGTCAGCAGCTAGCAGTATAGTAGCTAGCAGTACAGTAGCTAGCAGTCAGCAGCTAGCAGTACAGTATCTAGCAGTACAGTAGCTAGCAGTACAGTATCTAGCAGTACAGTATCTAGCAGTACAGTAGCTAGCAGTCAGCAGCTAGCAGTACAGTAGCTAGCAGTACAGTATCTAGCAGTACATTAGCTAGGAGTCAGCAGCTAGCAGTCAGAAGCTAGCAGTACAGTAGCTAGCAGTACATTAGTTAGCAGTACAGTAGCTAGCAGTCAGTAGCTAGCAATACAGTAGCTAGCAGTCAGTAGCTAGCTAGCTAACTGATTTCTCCCGGGATAGCACATCAAACAGAAGGATTTGCAGAAATACGCTGTAGGTCTCGAGAGAGCCGAGAGGTCGGTGTCTGTAAATGTAAAAGCTTTAATGCGTTAGCGTTTGACAGCTTCAACTATTTTGGTTACGCTGCGTTCGATCCAGAAGAATAAACCACCGGCTGCCCGCTGCCTCTGGTGTGCGTTTTATTTCCTCTCCTCTCTCCAAAGGATCGATGTGTTAACCCTTTCACAGCGAAAGCAGGGATTTAGTCTGACCTCTACTCTCTCTCTCTGTCTCTCTCTCATTCTATCTCTCTCTTTGTCTCTTGCGTGCCCGCTGCGTTTTCTTCCCTCTCCATCACTGTCCACTTGGCTTGTCCATGCCTTTTGCTTTCTGTCTTGCAGGCGAAAGTGCTCGCTGCTTTTATTATCCTTCTTCATTCACCCCCCCCCCTCTTTCCATCTCCCTGACAGTGTGCAGTAAATACCGTATCCTGACCAGCTGGCCAGCACGTCTAATTCATCATTCTCACCATTCTGTTACATATCAATCTTCCTTTTTTTTCTTTTTTTTTTACATTTTCTCCTCCATCTTTTCTGCATTCCTTTCTCATTCTTCCATCCTCTTTTTGCCGTCATCCCTCTATTCCTCTGTCACAGCACACCCTTCTTCCCAATATTTCCAATCACACCTTTTTTTTCTTTCTATCTTTTTTTATTAATGGCATGCACACACTCCAGAGCTGATTCACTCAAGAGAGGAGGAAGAAGAAGGGAACAGATGGAGGGAAGAGAAAAGAAATATGGAAAGAAAGGGAAAAGACAGATATGGAATAGTGTGACGAAGGAAATAGAAAAGCGAGCTCCTTTCTCCTAACACAATAAGAGGGAAATAGATTGTGTGTGTGTGTGTGTGTGTGTGTGTTGGTAATTGAAGAGCGAAAGCAGAGATGGCGGGAAAGGAGTAAAAAGGTGGGGGGGGATGAGGCATAGAGAGAGAAAAAGATGGAAAGAACAGCATGAGAACAAAGGGCAGAGCCAGTTAATTTCCTGTCTTATGTAATTGTTTGGTGCCAGAAAGAGAAGTGGGTGTGGCCTGGGGGATGGTGCCAGAAAGAGAAGTGGGTGTGGCCTGGGGGATGTTGCCAGAAAGAGAAGTGGGTGTGACCTGGGGTTGGTACCAGAGAGAAGAGAGGTGTGGTCTGAGGGACGTTGCTAGTGACAGTAGGAGGCTTGCCACAAGAGAGAGAAGGGGTGTGGCTTGGTGGTGGGCACAAGAGAGAAAAGGGAGTGTGGCTTGGTGCATGGCACAAGAGAGAAGGGGTGTGGCTTGGTGGTGGGCACAAGAGAGAAAAGGGAGTGTGGATTAGTGCATGGCACAGGAGAGAAGGGGGTGTGGCTTAGTGGTGGGCACAAAAAAAGAGAAGGGGTGTGGCTTGGTGGATGGCACAAGAGAGAGGAGGGGGTGTGGCCTGGGGGATGGCATGGGGTGTGTGGCTTGGTGGATGGCACAAGAGAGAGAAAGGGGTGTGGCCTTATCAGTGGTGCCAGAGAGTGAAGGGGGTGTGGCATGTGGGATTGTGCCAGACAGAGGAGGGGGTGTAGCCTGGTGGATAGTGTCAAAGAGCTGAGGGGGTGTGACCTAGAGGATGGTCCAGTCACAGTAAAAGAAGGTGTGGCCTTTGTGTGTCAGTTATAGCAAAAGAGGCGTGGTCTCTGTGGGCCAGTCACAGTTCTAATATACAGATGGCTTTTATTTCCTCGCAGAACATTAGTGAGAGTTTGGGTTCTCAGCGGGTCACCACACGGTTCTCCAGCCATGATTCACTCACACAGAATATGTCATCAAAATAAATCCTGGTGATTAAAAGCTGGTATCAGGAGGCGAAAGACATCTGTGTGGAACAAGTCGTCATCCTGACAGCTTCTTATTCCCTGGAGCAACAAACCCACTCGCTGTATCTCCCATTCCAGTCAGGGATTCGGGATTATTGGGAACGTCTCTCTTTTCCGTTCTCTGAATCTCTTTTACAGCTAAACTTAAAAAGAAATCTGTCTCTAATCTCTCTCTCTCTCTCTCTCTCTCTCTCTCTCTCTCTCTCTCTCTCTCTCTCAGCTCATGACAACTTGAAGGCACCTTTGACTTAATAAACTCGCCATGTTTCTTTAAATTCACGTTAAAATCTGACTTTTTCAGTAAATATTATAAGCACAATTCAAAATATTAGCAAAATAAATAACAAATAACAGAACCTGAAAAATAACGTCTTTTGTATCTTTCCCTCTTTATTACAAAATTCCTGAAATTTTATCAAATATTTTTTTTTATCTCGGAAGAAATCCACAGATTCTGGAATTTTTGATTAGTAGTGATTGGATTTCCACTTCTTTTCAGTGAGTCAGGTCATTTGACTCGACTCACTAGTAAGAGTTGACTCATTTGAATCCCGAACTTCTCCTTGTCTGTTTTTTAACCTACTCCTGAATAAAATCAATGCCTTATAATAAATACTATTTTTAAGATGAATTAATTTGCATTGCGTTGTATTGTACTTTACCTATAATGAGCATCGATACAGCGACTCCCACTGATTCATTCACACAGCACCGAGTCAAACTCATGTCTCACGCTAACCAAAAGGTTTCTGTAAATCATTCAGATTAACGACATCGTTTATAATTAGATAAAAAATGTTATTAGAAAGGAAAGATTTTGTGTTCGCGAATCAACACTCAGTGTTCACATAAGAGTCGAATCAAAGAGCCGAGTCATTTACAAACGACTCATCACTAGTTCAGAACACACACGCTGTTTTTTATTGAAATGACTCGACTTTTGAAGTCATCTTTTTGACTCCTGTGTTCCAGCAGTGCCAGGACTTGGGTTTATCTCAGTTTTAATTTTATTTCCCTAGATCTCGAGTTCGACTCATCCCCTGGTGCTGTGTGCTTCTATATTCTTCACATTTCTCTCTCTTCTCCCTCTCTTTCTACTTTTCTCTCTCTCTCTCTCTACTCCTCTTTCATTTTTCAGCATTTCTTCACCTCTGTATTTCTCTCTGATCGTCTGCCTTTGATTCTCTGCCATTAAACTTTAACTTTCCAGTCTCTGTTAATCTCCTCGCTTCTTATTTCAGCCATTATTCTGTCCTCCTGTCCTTACTTATTCTTAGTTTCTGTCTCTCTCTGTCTGCCTTTCTGCCTGTCTGTCTCTCTCTGTGTTTGTCTGTCTGTCTCTGTGTCTGTCTGTCTGTCTTTATGCCTGTCTGTCTCTTTCTGTGTTTGTCTGTCTGTCTCTGTGTCTGTCTTTTTTTGTCTGTCTGTCTCTGTGCCGGTCTGTCTGTCTGTCTGTCTACCTGTGTTTCTGTCTGCCTGTCTATCTGTGTGTCTGTCTGTCTCTCCTGCTATGAACGTGTATGTGTCTGTCTGTCTGTCTCTCCATGTATATATCTTGGGGTTTCTCTGGATTCTAGTTATTAGAGAATTATTATTAGAGTTATTAGAGAATATGTCTGTCTCCGTGTCTGTGTTTCTATCTCTCTCTGTCTGTCTTTGTGCCTGTCTGTCTCTCACTGTGTTTGTGTGTCTGTCTCTGCGTTTGTCTGTCTGTCTCTGTGTCTGTCTGTGTTTCTGTCTGTCTCTGTGTCAGTCTGTCTGCCTGTCTGTCTATCTGTGTTTGTGTCTGTGTGTCTATCTGTGTATCTGTCTGCCTCTCCTGCTCTCCCTATGTGTCTGTCTGTGTGTGTATGTGTCTGTCTGTCTGTCTGTCCATGTATATATCTTGGGGTTTCTCTGGATTCTAGTTATCACTGTGTGTGTGTGTGTGTGTTTGTAATCTTTTTTCTCTCAGTCTTTGCTTAGTCCGTCCTTTATCATTTCTTCCTTCCTTTACGTCTGTTTTCTTTCTTTCTTTCTTTCTTTCTTTCTTTCTTTCTTTCTTTCTTTCTTTCTTTCTTTCTTTCTTTCTTTCTTTCTTTCTTTAGGTATGTTTCTCTTTCATCTTTCTTTATTTTTTTCTTTATAAGAACTGTTCAGGGAATCCTATAAGTCTGTATATTTCTCTCTTTCATGTCTTTTCTTCCTTCAGCTTTTGCTCTCTTGCTCTTTATTCTGTATTTTTCTCTCACTCCTCTGTTGGTGAATATACACGGATATTGAAACGCTGCTCTGAGGTTGCCAGATTTTGATGAATTGCTCTTCTTATTTCAGTGACATTGAGAACGGCAGGAAATCACACGTGAATCAGACGCAAATCTCTCCTATATAAAGACTAGTCTGAGTTTGGATAATCAGAATAATTCATCATTTCTGCTGATATTAAAGCTATAGCTGATCCTCAGACTGTTACACAGCACTGACACTGGAGACTCCTTCCATACTCGATACAGAAACCTATCCTTACTCTGGAGAAATCTTCACCATTTTTTAAAAACTGTTTATTATCATTGGAGCGTCTGCTATGTGTGCGAGTCTCTGTGAATGAGCTGTTACTATGGAAACAATAACAACATTATTATTATTATTATTATTATTATAAACCTGTGCCATTGTCAGATCTGCTGCTAATAAATGAGAAAATGAATCCGCACCTTCTGACCATCAGAACTGAGAATTCTTTTTTTCTGTCTTAAGCTCTTTTCACCTTTAAAATGTCTGTCTGTCTGTCTGTCTGTCTGTCTGTCTGTCTGTCAGAGATCTCTGTCAGCCTACTCTCCGTCATTGTGACGTTCTGCGGCATCGTGCTGCTCTCTGTCTCGCTGTTCGTCTCCTGGAAGCTCTGCTGGTTGCCATGGAGAGACAAGGAGGGCGGTGGCCTCAGCCTGACAGCCGGGCTCCTCCCCGGAGGGGCGGGGCTTCACGGGGTAGCCGGAGGCTCCTCCCTCCTCCCTCCTTTACTGCACAGGAAAGACACGCACTCTTCGTCGTCTCTCTATCCGTCTCTGGCCCAGGCCGGACAGCACCACCCGCACTTCTCTGACCTGATGGGGGTGGAAGGAGGAGGGGCTATGGTGGTGGGCGGGGTCGTGGGCGGGCCTCAGGAAATGCAGGAGCACTCCTACCTGGACATGGACTCTTACCCCAACAATGCAGGTGAGTTTTGAGTGCACATCTGCTCGTGTTTGTAAATAAACTACACAAAAGAATCGGAAAATTTTTAGGAAACTTTTACAGACCTACATCATGAACTTTTTGTGTTTTGTGACTGATTTAAAAAACGAGCAAGGCGATTAAATTATTTATCAGTTTCTGAAGTCCTCGGTCCAAGGCGTTAGCTCTGAAACTCTCCACAGTCCAGCTTTCCTCTGAAGCTTCCCTCAGATCTCAGGCTGCTGGAAAGAAAACTCCACTTTCATTGACTCGAGTGAAGCGTGAAGAGCAGCAGACGCCAAACTGCTGCTAACTTCCTGCTGAGTCTCGCCAAGATCACGCGCAGAGCTAACAGGAAATGATGTCGTGGTGAACAGGAGGAGAGACGAGCGATAATGTCTTCTTTTCCAGTAAAAACCCTGTTGAACTGAAGGGAAGGTGACATGCAGGCTTTCTTTTCCCTCAGGGAATATTAAACTGAGCCAGACGTCTCCTGAACTGCCGCCACCTGAGGGAGGATCTGCTGCTAAAGACCTGGCCAACGCCCACTCTCAGCAGGCCACGCCCAGGTCAGTGACATACTTAAAGTCTGATTTCCCTCATACAGGGGTTGTCTGTCTCTCTGTATGTCTGTCTGTCTGTCTCTCTGTCTGTCTGTCTGTGTTTGTCTATCTGTCTCTCCTGCTGTCAATATGTGTCTGTCTGTCTCTTCAGTTGTCTGTGTGTATGTGTCTGTCTGTTTGTCTCAGCCTGTCTGTCTGTGTGTCTGTCTCTGTCTGTCTCTCCATGTGTCTGTCCCAGGGTTTCTCTGGATTCTAGTTATTAGAGAGTATTGATAACTCTCTCTCTCTCTCTCTGTCTGTCTCTCTGCCTGTCTGTCTCTGTCTCTGTCTCTCTGCCTGTCTCTCTCTGTCTCTCTGTCTCTCTCTCTCTCTCTCTCTCTCTCTCTCTCTCTGTCTGTCTCTCTCTCTCCAGGCCCAAGCCCATGACTCATCAGCTCTCCAGTCCTGATTTCCACGGAGAGGAGAAGAGTGAGCAGGTGACGTGTATCGGTCAGATAAAGCCGGAGCTGTACCGTCCACGGCAGGGTGAGCAGGGTGACGGGAAGCAGGGCGACACGTGCGGAAAAATCAGCTTCCTGCTCCGCTACTCTTTCAAGTGAGCTCACGTCACCTCACACACTCCTCCTTCCTCCTTCCAAAAACCTCATGATCCCTCCATCTGCTCACTTCTTCAGCTAAAAATAAACAACACACACACACTCTCACACACACTGCATACACACACACACACTCACCATATACCACATAAAAACACATATACACAGACGCATACACACTGCATACACACACATACAGACAAACACACACACACCATTTACCACATAAACACACATATACACAGACTCATACACACTGCATACACACACATACACACACAAACACACACACACCATTTACCACATAAACACACATATACACAGACTCATACACACTGCATACACACACATACACACACAAACACACACACACACCATTTACCACATAAACACACATATACACAGACTCATACACACTGCATACACACACATACACACACAAACACACACACACACACCATTTACCACATAAACACACATATACACAGACGCATACACACTGCATACACACACATACAGACAAACACACACACACCATTTACCACATAAACACACATATACACAGACGCATACACACTGCATACACACACATACAGACAAACACACACACACCATTTACCACATAAACACACATATACACAGACGCATACACACTGCATACACACACATACACACACAAACACACACACACCATTTACCACATAAACACAGATATACACAGACCCATACACACTGCATACACACACATACACACACAAACACACACACACACCATTTACCACATAAACACACATATACACAGACGCATACACACTGCATACACACACATACAGACAAACACACACACACCATTTACCACATAAACACACATATACACAGACTCATACACACTGCATACACACACATACAGACAAACACACACACACCATTTACCACATAAACACACATATACACAGACGCATACACACTGCATACACACACACACACACACACACTCACCATATACCACATAAACACACATATACACAGACTCATACACACTGCATACACACACATACACACACAAACACACACACACCATATACCACATAAACACACATATACACAGACTCATACACACTGCATACACACACATACACACACAAACACACACACACCATTTACCACATAAACACACATATACACAGACTCATACACACTGCATACACACACATACACACACAAACACACACACACCATTTACCACATAAACACACATATACACAGACGCATACACACTGCATACACACACATACACACACAAACACACACACACCATTTACCACATAAACACACATATACACAGACTCATACACACTGCATACACACACATACACACACAAACACACACACACCATTTACCACATAAACACACATATACACAGACGCATACACACTGCATACACACACATACACACACAAACACACACACACCATTTACCACATAAACACACATATACACAGACGCATACACACTGCATACACACACATACACACACAAACACACACACACCATTTACCACATAAACACACATATACACAGACGCATACACACTGCATACACACACACACACACACACACTCACCATATACCACATAAAAACACATATACACAGACTCATACACACTGCATACACACACATACACACACACACCATTTACCACATAAACACACATATACACAGACTCATACACACTGCATACACACACATACACACACAAACACACACACACCATTTACCACATAAACACACATATACACAGACGCATACACACTGCATACACACACATACACACAAACACCATTTACCACATAAACACACATATACACAGACTCATACACACTGCATACACACACATACACACAAACACACACACACACCATTTACCACATAAACACACATATACACAGACTCATACACACTGCATACACACACATACACACAAACACCATTTACCACATAAACACACATATACACAGACTCATACACACTGCATACACACACATACACACAAACACACACACACACCATTTACCACATAAACACACATATACACAGACTCATACACACTGCATACACACACATACACACAAACACCATTTACCACATAAACACACATATACACAGACTCATACACACTGCATACACACACATACACACAAACACACACACACACCATTTACCACATAAACACACATATACACAGACTCATACACACTGCATACACACACATACACACAAACACACACACACACCATTTACCACATAAACACACATATACACAGACTCATACACACTGCATACACACACATACACACACAAACACACACACACCATTTACCACATAAACACACATATACACAGACTCATACACACTGCATACACACACATACACACAAACACCATTTACCACATAAACACACATATACACAGACTCATACACACTGCATACACACACATACACACAAACACACACACACACCATTTACCACATAAACACACATATACACAGACTCATACACACTGCATACACACACATACACACAAACACACACACACACCATTTACCACATAAACACACATATACACAGACTCATACACACTGCATACACACACATACACACACAAACACACACACACCATATACCACATAAACACACATATACACAGACGCATACACACACATACACACACAAACACACACACACCATTTACCACATAAACACACATATACACAGACGCATACACACTGCATACACACACATACACACACAAACACACACACACCATTTACCACATAAACACACATATACACAGACGCATACACACTGCATACACACACATACACACACAAACACACACACACCATTTACCACATAAACACACATATACACAGACTCATACACACTGCATACACACACATACACACACAAACACACACACACCATTTACCACATAAACACACATATACACAGACTCATACACACTGCATACACACACATACAGACAAACACACACACACCATTTACCACATAAACACACATATACACAGACTCATACACACTGCATACACACACATACACACAAACACACACACACCATATACCACATAAACACACATATGCTCTCTTTCTTTCTCTCTCTCTCACACATACACACACACACACAAACACTCCTGGTTTTAAGCACATTACAGTTGATTTAATTGATAAATTGCTGCTGATCCAAACAAGTTCATCAGTTTATAACGTTAATGATGTCATGACCTGTTCTGGAGCTTCTTCATCTATCTATCTATCTATCTTCTATCTATCTATCTATCTATCTATCTATCTATCTATCTATCTATCTATCTATCTATCTATCTATGGCTACTGTATCTACTGTAACTTGTTTCATTGAAGTCCCACATCAGTAAATGTAACAGCAAAAGGATAAAAGTGTATGATGTAACGTTGGGCTAATTGCTGTGGAGTGAGAGGAATAAAACACGGGAAAATGATCACGTGTGCGACGCTACGACATGCTGCTAGTTGGAGTGAAGCGTGCTGTCGTGTGAATCTCCAATTCTCCTCCTGTGCTTTATTTTTATCCTGCTCTGGTTATTTTTAACAGCGTTATTATTTCACCTTGGTACTCTCCCGCTCCGAGCGATTGAACTGTAATCATCTCTTACATAATGTTTGTTAGAGCCACGCGGCTCGGATAGCTTTTAGCATGGGGGGGCTATTTAAACTGGAGAAAAGGAGGCGAGGACGACGTATGAGGCTTTGAATTATAGTCGTTCAGGAGTCTTTTATTTCAGCAGCAGCTCTTCAGTGAGTGCATGAAAGTGCTGATGTCTGAGAAATGAGAGAGAGAAGCAGAGCCATGAATTATATATGGCCGACCACTTTAAACAGGCCCACGCCATCAACACATAATAACAGCCAGCTGCGCTACAGCCAGAGTTATAGAGGGAGAAGAAGAAAGGCTAGCGGCTCCGAAAGAAGGAGAGAATAAAGAAGAAGTGGATAAATTGAGGCAGGTTTCAAACTGGACATGTATTGAGTAAAGAATAAAACACGGCTCAGCTGCTGGTCTACAGAAATCATCAGTGACCGAGAGCTGGGACGCGTTCCATCCACTGAAGAAGGAATCCACAAGGAAGAAACTCACAGCGTCGAAACTGGAGACTCCTTCCAGGGTTTTTTTGTTTTTTTGGAATTGGTGAAATCACAAGCTCAAGATTCTTCTTCTAAACTTCTAGCAGTGAAGATACGTATCTGTTAAAGCTCACACAGGGTTGCAACACGGAAACGGAGTCGGCGTGAATGTGTGTCGTGATGATGTCACATGACACGCCTTGGAACAAATCTGTATAGTCAGGAAATCCTCTGTAATCGGAAAACGGTGCGATCCTGGAGACCCGTTAATGTTACACGATAAACATCTCCTTAACGTGGAAAAAATTTCACTGTATCAGAACGAGTCGATTCAAAGAGCCGAGTCGTTTACAAACGACTCATCAGTTTGAGTTTCGAATCACAGGAAGGTCTTTTAGATTTAAATGGCGCCACATTTGAAGTGAGCTTAGTGAATCGTGCCTCTGATCTACAAAACACTAAACACCTCCTGAGGAATCGGATCATCTTACACTCGTCTTTCCATCACGCGTGTCTGTTCATCCGACAAGAAAATAGTGCAAAGGTTTTAAAGAGAGGAAAAACGAGAGGACAGGATTGAGAATTAAATCACATATTTTGTGTACGTTTTTATATTTCTGTATAAAGCTGGTTTGTTAAAAGTGCTAGAGAAATAAAATTGAATTGAATTGGAAAAGTCTTGCGGCGCCGAGCGCAGATGTGTGATGTGAACACAAAGCGATGCTCTTTAACTGACATTATCACGTCTCCAGCTGTGTCACGTTGTCATCTTGTCGTGTTGGAGATACGCCGATGTGTCACGGCGAGATGCAGTTCAGGGAATAGCAGGTCTGACCCTGTGGGACACGCCATCCGACTGTTATCTCACACACACACACTCACACACAGGGGAATTGCAGCCATTCTTAGCCGCCGCCTACAAGCTCCTGAAGTGATATTGTTATTTATCTGTTGATTTGTGACTGAGGTTTGTGGCTCCGAAGGGCCCATGGGAGCAACACGTCTGAAAGTGTGGCTTTGTGTCGCTACGAATGTGGAGGAGGAGAAGTGCTGTCACTCACTGATTAAGGAAAACGCGCGAGACGTGAGGCGTTAATAGGACATGTGCCCGTTAAGCCGACAGCCTCGTGGTTTAATGGCAGCCGAAGTCAGAAGCAGCCTGTGTTTACGATGACGGCTTTTATCTGGAGCTGCATTGTTCACAGCGTTCAGCGCTGTCAGAACCATCACTTTCTCCTCACGTGCACCTTCTCGTTACTGCCCTCCTTTATTCATCTACAGAAATCATACAACACGCTCCGACACGCTACACGCTTTCTACTCAGAGAAACGAAACACTTCAGAATGTGCTGTTTGGGAAAATGATCAGCTTCTGTGGTTTATGACTTTAATAAAAGCTTTCTTATGTAATTCTGAGAAGAGCTAAGAAAGGTTTGATGTAGAACCCTGTCACGGTTCCTCCAGAAGAACCCTGCAAAGTGATTCACAGCTTTGGTTACTGTGGTGTGAGGAAGTGAAGTCTGATTGGTTATCGTGGTATTGCAGACAGGAACTGTTCTCTTATTGGACGCTGTGGATTTGGGAAGTTGGAGCTGTTTTCTGATTGGACTCTGTGGCTTTGGGAACCTTGAACTGTTCTCTGAATGGACACTGTGGCTTTGAGAGTTTGAACTGTTCCCTGATTGGACACTGTGGCTTTGAGAGTTTGAACTGTTCCCTGATTGGACACTGTGGCTTTGGGAAGTTTGAACTGTTCCCTGATTGGACACTGTGGCTTTAGGAAGTTTGAACTATTCTCTGGTTGGACGCTGTGGCTTTGGGAAGTTTGAACTATTCTCTGGTTGGACGCTGTGGCTTTGGGAAGTTTGAACTATTCTCTGGTTGGACGCTGTGGCTTTGGGAAGTTTGAACTGTTCTCTGACTGGATACACCACTATTTTATCAATGAGCGAGTGAGTTAGCTCCATAGTGTAAAAGGATGCTAGACATGAAGGAGACGCTGGTGAGAGACGCCGTCCCCTCTCAGACATCCTGCTGTCTTTCTAATGAAGTGGGGACACTGTCAATAACGTTGAGAGACATGTCCTAATAAGGTCTGATTAGATCCCAGAGAGATTCACGTCCTGTAATTAAAGCCTCACACGAGGGCATGTTTTGAGTGTCCGCGCCGTTTGCTACGCTACAGACAAGGCATGAGTGATAGTGGTGCATGTAATAAGGTCTACATTATTGATTAGCTCCTCGTGCCCCAGGCGCTTCTCGTGCAGCACGTACACACGTACGCATTAAATATTTACACTTTCATATTTACTGCTGCTTGTAGCCCAGGGTTCTGAGTCTTTATCGATCAAACTCTTTACCCTTTTGTACTGACCCAGATTTTTCATTTTTTACTAAAAGAGGCTGAAAAACCAGTGTTGTGTAAAGTATTTAATAAAAAGCCTCATAGCCCTAAATCTGTCAGTGTCAGAGAAAGAGGCGTGGCCTCGCTGTATGTAAGATCTTGTGAAGAAGGCGTGGCCTCTGTGCCCATGAGTCTCAGTAAAAGAGCTGTAGCCTCTGAGTGAAGGGGAAGTGGCCTCTGTGCCTGTCAGTCTTAATAAAGGAAGCATGGCCTCGCTGTCTGTATGCTCTAGTGGAGGAGGCGTGGCCTTTGTGCCAATGAGTCTCAGTGAAAAGCTGTTGCCTTTGTGCTTGTCAGTCTTAGTGAAAGAGGTGTGGCCTCTGTGCCTGTCAGGCTTAGTGAAAGAGGAGTGGCCTCTGTGCCTGTTAGTCTTAGTAAAAGAGGTGTGGCCCCTGTGCATGTCAATCTTAGTGAAAGAGGTGTGGCCTCTGTGCCTGTCATCCTTACAGAAGTGGGTGTGGCCTCTGTGCCTGTCATCCTTAGAGAAGTAGCAGTGGCCTTTATGTCTGTCAATCTTTGTGAAGAGGAGTGTCCTCTGTGTCTGTCAATCTTTGCGAAGTAGGAGTGGCCTCTGTGCCTGTCAATCTTAGCGAAGTAGGTGTGGCCTCTGTGCATGTCAGTCTTTATGAAAGAGGTGTGGCCTCTTTGCTTGGATCCCAATTGAACAGACATCTTTGCCTGTAAGTCCTACTTAAGGAGGTGTAGCTGCTGCTCCTGTCAGTCTGAGTGAAGGAGGTGTGGCCTCTCCGCCTGTGGGTCACAGCAAAGGGGGCGTGGCTTTCCATCTTCCAAACATATTTTTAAACTTTAAACTGTTTGCACAGTGTTGAATCACACTACATTAGATTAGATCATTGATCGCGTATCAGGATCATCGTATACCGATATAGAACAGCCCGCAAACCACCCACTGAGTGCATCACACACACACACACACACACACACACACTTCAGAAATCGGAGAACACGGAGTGGATAATATGGAAAATATGGAACAGCAGGTCAGCAGTGTGAGTGATATTATAGACAGTATAAGTGAATATAAATAAAAGCTGTGACATTATAATGAACTTAAATTAAAATTAATCTCATCATTTACTTCACCCCTTCTGCTGTCAGATTAAATCATTATTATGATCAGTTCTGGACTGTAATCCAGCTCCAGGCTCCTCAGATCTGTCCTGAGCTTAGCTTTCTGCATCTTCTTCCACAAGTTCTTCCAGTGGTCCTCATGGATTCTCCAGGTTCTCTGCCTTCCTTTCACCAAAAACACACAGCTCTGAGAAGAAGAATTGCTGGAGATGTTCAAAGCAGTGATCTCTCTCTCTCTCTCTCTCTCTCTCTCTCTCTCTCGCAGTACGGAGCAGCTGGTGGTGAAGATTCTAAAAGCTCTGGACCTGCCGGCTAAAGACGCTAACGGCTTCTCAGACCCGTATGTGAAGATCTACCTGCTGCCTGACAGGAAGAAGAAGTTTCAGACCAAGGTTCTGGCTTTTCCCTCCATCCTCCTCTTTCACTCCTCCACAGTGACGTATTAGCATAGAGCTCTGATACAGAGGCGTTTATTTCAGCTGCTTTCATTCCTTTCCTTGTCTGTGGTGATAAAATCAGCTGCTCCGTTTTTTTTTTTTCATTTCAACCTCTCTAGCACTTCAGAAGAATGTGGAAGAGTTTAGTGTCTGAAAACCTTCTAAAGCTTTTTGGTTCCTCAAAAAATGACTCGAATTTCCTTTCACCTTTCCTTCATGTCTTCATGTTTATATCAATCACTGGCATCTGAAAAAAATCAAGAGAGTGTTCATAAGGGCTTATGACACACTTATGAACACCTTTCTGACAAAGAACATAAATAAACATGTATTTTCCTCTCCTTCTCTTTTTCTTTTTAACACGTCCCTCTGTCTCCGTGCTCGGCAGGTGCACAGGAAGACCCTGAACCCGGTGTTTAACGAGACGTTCCAGTTCGGTGTCCCGTTGGCCGAGCTTCACTCTCGCAAGCTTCACTTCTCCATCTACGACTTTGACCGTTTCTCCAGACACGACCTGATCGGCCAGGTGGTGGTGGATAACCTGCTGGACTTCAGTGAGGGCAGCGGGGAGAAGCCGATCTGGAGGGACATTGTGGAAGGAACGGCGGTGAGACCACACACTAAACACACACACTGAGTTAACACAATTTATCAAGACACAGGTGATGTGTGTTGCATCTGCCTCGGTCCGCGCTCAGCTAATTACTGTTTAAGAATTTGTTTGTACATAATTTGTCATCTGCAGGCTCTGTGTTTTGGGTCAGCTAAATCTAACAGCATAGAAATCATTTAGATCACAGAGAGTATGGAAATTACATTCCTGTAGCTCAGGCATCCGGTCCTCACACTCCTCACACTCGCTCTCTAACACACCTGACTCAGCTCGGGGTGGGTTTGATAATTAGCCGAGCCGAGTCAGCTCTTTTACAGCGGGGAAAATGCTAAAACACGTGGCGCGTGGGGTCTCTGCTAATAGGCTCGGGAGCTGCTACAGCAAACGCAGAAACAGATTAAAGGAGCGCGGCTGCAGCAGTTTTGTCCCAGGATATATTTATACAATTCATGTCCCGGGAAATATATATATATATATAGAGAGAGAGAGAGAGAGAGAGAGAGAGAGAGAGCTTGATGTAGAACAGTACAAGAGTGTGTACACACTCTCCTGCACACTCACACACACACACACACACACACCTAGCAAAGTGTGAAGAAAAAAACCTGAAATATAATTAAACAGTATGTGAAATCAATGCACAGGATCGTCTGGGAACTGGGACTTCAGGGGTGTGGCCTAATAATATAATGAGTTTGATTGACAGCTGTCACTGATACACTGAGATTCC
>NC_080711.1:1433560-1441060 GCF_019097595.1 Hemibagrus wyckioides | reverse complement strand
AGACACACTGCACCAAGGTGATGACACGGCACTTATCTCTACCACACACACACATGCACGTGCACATCCATGCACACACACATACACACACATGCACACATACACATCAGGGGCAGAGCCTGCTACAGTCTCCATAGCAACATTGCCAGAGTGGGAAAAAAACACATAATGGGAAAGACACTGTGCTCCAGTTCAATGAGCTGAGAGAGAGAGAGAGAGAGAGAGAGAGAGAACAATAGGCATGCATAAAAAGAGAGAGAGATAAATTGAGAGAGGGAAGGAGTGAGGATGAGTGCAGTGTAAAGTTTTACTTTCACTCATAACACTTTTTCAATTCCAAGGTCAGCATCAGAGTGCAGCAGACACACAGTGGCTCCGCCTTTACCCCCACCCACACCATAGCGAGCTAGCTGAGTGACATGTACAGTACAGTGTTCTTCATTACTGCATGCTTGTTCATGACTGAAGCTGTCCATCACCTCGTAAACCCCGTCCCTTTATTCATCCCTGAATCATTTATCGATAGGTATCAGGGTCAACTGAAATGATGCGAATGACATTGTGTCCTAATAATAATCATTTAAAGCTGTAGCCTAAAAAGTTTGATCGTTTTGCTCAGTCATCATAGCAACATGGGAATGGGAGGGGCTAATAACTGTACTTCAGCCAGCCTGTGGAGGGCCTCTGAGCTGCTTTAACTTCACTTTTGTCTCCATACAGTCCCTGGTCCAATCTGTTTCATAGAAGAACATTCTTAACGGAGCAGTTCACTTCCAGAACAAAAATCTAGATCTAGATGAAAAATCTAGATGAAAATCAAGATGTTCTTGTCTTTCTTTCTTCAGTCGTAAAGAAATGATGATTTTTTGAGGAAAACATGTCAGGATTTTTCTCCATGTAGTGGACTTCAGTGGTGTCCGTGAGTCTGATCTTCCAGAATGTAGTTTAAATGCAGCTTCAGAGAACCTTCACAGAGCTCTAAACCTCCATCCCAGTCCAGGAAGAAGGCTCTTATCTAGACACACCATCACTCATTTTCTTAGAAAAAAAAAAAGTATACTTTTTAACCACAAAAGCTCGTCTAGCACTAGCTCTGGGACGCGTGTCCGCGACGCTAAGTAGGCAGAGCTACAGACCCAGTGTTCACTAGTGTGGAGAAGTAAGAGCCTTCTTCCTGGGCTGGGATGGAGGTTTAGAGCTCTGTGAAGCTGCATTTAAACTGCATTTTTGAAGGTCAAACTCACGGACATCATTAAAGTCCACTATATGGAGAAAAATCCTGAAAAGTGTTCCTCAAAAAAACATCATTTCTTTACAACTGAAGAAAGAAAGACATGAACATCTTGAATGACAAGGGGGTGAGGAAATGATCTGTAGATTTTTGTTCTGGAAGTGAACTTCTCCTTTAAGGATGGTCATCTACAAGTTCTTCACTCCACCTTCAAAAGTTGTCCAGAATTCTTCTAAAGACCCAGACTGCTTCAGCTCAAACCCTGCTGATGTAAGACTACGACATTCTTCATGCTGGACTTTCAAATCGACACAGAAATTATGCTGGACATGAAGTGCTACACATCAAGACACTGGGGGTGCCATTAGTTTTGAAGTCAGTGAACTACCTAGGAAAGTTGACTATATAAGAAATGAAGTAAATGTAGACACACGCTCGAGCTCAAACACAGCACTCTATAATCATTTTCACCATGCTGTGAAGGGAGCCAATATTTATGTAAATAACAGAAAAGCTTTAAAGAGTTATAAAAAGAAATAATAAAAAAATAATGAAACCTTTAGCTGAAAGAGAAATTTTAGTGAATATGTCAAAAAATAGACAAAGAGACAAACATAAGAGCATGAATAATGTTTTCTAGGCCACTGAACATGAGGAATAATTTTATTGTTATCTTTAGTCCCACTGACCCAGTTACTGTGTGTGTGTGTGTGTGTGTGTGTGTGTGTGTGTGTGGCCTGATTACCTGTTGTGACCGACCTCCAGATGGTTCCTGTCTCGCGGCGGGACAGTCCGGCCACGAGTGTGTGTATGTGTGTGTGTGTGTGTGTGTGTGTGTGTTAGGAAACACCACCTGGAGGAGAAATACGGATCTGCATTAATAAACAATGAATCCAAATATAACACACACACACACTGTGAGCACTGACCGGTGAAGTGAATCAGACTGAGTATCTCCTCATCATGGCCCCTGTTAGTGGGTGGGATATATTAGGCAGCAAGTCAACATTTTGTCCTCAAAGTTGATGTTAGAAGCAGGAAAAATGGACAAGTGTAAGGATTTGAGTGAGTTTGACCAAAAGGGCCAAATTGTGATGTCTAGACCACTGGATCAGAGCATCTCCAAAACTGCAGCTCTTGTGGGGTGTTCCCGGTCTGCAGTGGTCAGTATCTATCAAAAGTGGTCCAAGGAAGGAACAGTGGTGAACCGGAGACAGGGTCATGGGTGGTCAAGGCTCATTGATGCACGTGGGGAGAGAAGGCTGGACCGTGTGATCCGATCCAACAGACGAGCTACTGTTGATCAAACTGCTGAAGAAGTTAATGCTGGTTCTGATAGAAAGGGGTCAGAATACACAGTGCAGGACGGGTCAGGGCTGTTTTGGCAGCAAAAGGTGGACCAACACAATATTAGGCAGGTGGTCCTAATGTTATGCCTGTTTGGTGTCTGTCATCATTTTTATACATTTCTCCTTCTGTGTAGATTTATGAAAAATCCTGTTTCATTTCCAGACTGTAACATGACAAAAAACAAGATGCAATGTTTTTTATGCATTTAAACATTTTATTTAGCAGTTTATGAAGACAAAAGTATTGGCACCCCTGTCTTTATATTATAATGTAAATAGTATTCATTATAATATTTAAAAATAATAATAATAATAATAAAAAAAATTATTTTAAACTTGAGAATTTTTTATTCTATATTTCTGTAAAGTTGCTTTGAGATGATGTAAGTAAACTGTATTAAAATTGAATTGCTTGGCAACAGTTCAATCCCAACACACACACACAAACACACACACACACAAACACACATTTTAACAGCAAGTGGGTTTTGTTTCATTAAAAGTAAATAAATAAATAGCAATGACTAGTTGTTACTAGAGTAGAAATTCCTCCTACTCTAACGGGTTCTACTGCATCATGGGGAACGTCACACTCACTGAACTGTTGGTTCTGAGCTGAGTCGCTTTCTGAATGTCTTGTATGGTTCTGTCTATAAGGTTTAAGGGTGGTTTCTCCAGAGGGTCTTAAGGGTGGTAGGAGTGTGTGAGGTGTTTGTATAGCCTGCAGTATTTAACTCGAGAACCTTCCCGGGTTCCATCCTTCGATGTCTCTCTTTATGATGCAGCTTAACGGCTAATCGATTTTTTACACGCCCCCCTCTCCTCATTTCACGCTGATTTATTTTCACATCTACACTGTGTTTTTGTGTGTGTGTGTGTGTGTGTGTGGAGTAGCACGTAGCCGTGGGCTGCAGCACTTTACCCACAGGAGAACCGGAGCCCATTAATCCACAGCACACACTCGTTAGCAGTGAGTCGGAGACGTGGTTAATGTACAATAACTCTTCTGTGACGATCCTGGAGCTCAAAGTCATCTCTGTACGCTGAGGCGTGGACGGAGGTGAGCTCTGACGGGAGAAATACAACAGAAAAACATATAAAACACCAAGAAAATAGTTCAGAAGGTAATGAACAGCTAAAAAGGAGAGAAGGCTGTATAGATTTATTCAAACAAAACACAGTGCTTCTTTATTTCTTTTAATGAGATAAAGATATAGAGAATTATAGTCATATATTCTACACAACTGACCCAAAACACATGAAATTTCAGATTTCAGGACTGTAGACATTTTAATCACCTCACAAAAACTAAATATTAACAGGAATTAGAGAAACTGACAAATAACATGTCTACAGTAGACCTGTAGTGCAGTATACAGTGTTATAACATAATATAGTGTAGTACACTGCAGTATAGTATTCAATAGTACAATACTATAGCATAGTATAATATACTACAGTATAGTACAGTACTCTATACAGCAGTACAGTATAGTACTCTATACAGCAGTACAGTATAGTATAGTACTCTATACAGCAGTACAGTATAGTACAGTACTCTATACAGCAGTACAGTATTGTACAGTGCTCTATACAGCAGTACAGTATAGTATAGTACTCTATACAACAGTATAGTATAGTACTCTATACAGCAGTACAGTATAGTATAGTACTCTATACAGCAGTACAGTATAGTACAGTACTCTATACAGCAGTACAGTATAGTATAGTACTCTATACAGCAGTACAGTATTGTACAGTACTCTATACAGCAGTACAGTATAGTATAGTACTCTATACAACAGTACAGTATAGTACTCTATACAGCAGTACAGTATAGTATAGTACTCTATACAGCAGTACAGTATAGTACAGTACTGTATACAGCAGTACAGTATAGTATAGTACTCTATACAGCAGTACAGTATAGTACAGTACTGTATACAGCAGTACAGTATAGTACAGTACTCTATACAGCAGTACAGTATAGTACAGTACTCTATACAGCAGTACAGTATAGTACAGTACTCTATACAGCAGTACAGTATAGTATAGTACTCTATACAGCAGTACAGTATAGTACAGTACTGTATACAGCAGTACAGTATAGTACAGTACTCTATACAGCAGTACAGTATAGTACAGTACTCTATACAGCAGTACAGTATAGTATAGTACTCTATACAACAGTACAGTACAGTACTCTATACAGCAGTACAGTATAGTACAGTACTCTATACAGCAGTACAGTATAGTATAGTACTCTATACAACAGTACAGTATAGTACTCTATACAGCAGTACAGTATTGTACAGTACTCTATACAGCAGTACAGTATAGTATAGTACTCTATACAACAGTACAGTATAGTACTCTATACAGCAGTACAGTATAGTACAGTACTCTATACAGCAGTACAGTATAGTATAGTACTCTATACAGCAGTACAGTATAGTACAGTACTCTATACAGCAGTACAGTATAGTACAGTACTCTATACAGCAGTACAGTATAGTACTCTATACAGCAGTACAGTATAGTACAGTACTCTATACAACAGTACAGTATAGTACAGTACTCTATACAGCAGTACAGTATTGTACAGTACTCTATACAACAGTACAGTATAGTACAGTACTCTATACAGCAGTACAGTATAGTACAGTACTCTATACAGCAGTACAGTATAGTATAGTACTCTATACAGCAGTACAGTATAGTACAGTACTCTATACAGCAGTACAGTATTGTACAGTACTCTATACAACAGTACAGTATAGTACAGTACTCTATACAGCAGTACAGTATAGTACAGTACTCTATACAGCAGTACAGTATAGTATAGTACTCTATACAGCAGTACAGTATTGTACAGTACTCTATACAGCAGTACAGTATAGTACAGTACTCTATACAGCAGTACAGTATAGTACTCTATACAACAGTACAGTATAGTACAGTACTCTATACAGCAGTACAGTATAGTACTCTATACAGCAGTACAGTATAGTATAGTACTCTATACAGCAGTACAGTATAGTACAGTACTCTATACAGCAGTACAGTATAGTATAGTACTCTATACAGCAGTACAGTATAGTACAGTACTCTATACAGCAGTACAGTATAGTACAGTACTCTATACAGCAGTACACTATTGTACAGTACTCTATACAACAGTACAGTATAGTACAGTACTCTATACAGCAGTACAGTATAGTACTCTATACAGCAGTACAGTATAGTATAGTACTCTATACAGCAGTACAGTATAGTACAGTACTCTATACAGCAGTACAGTATAGTATAGTACTCTATACAGCAGTACAGTATAGTACAGTACTCTATACAGCAGTACAGTATTGTACAGTACTCTATACAACAGTATAGTATAGTACAGTACTCTATACAGCAGTACAGTATAGTACTCTATACAGCAGTACAGTATAGTATAGTACTCTATACAGCAGTACAGTATAGTACAGTACTCTATACAGCAGTACAGTATAGTACAGTACTCTATACAGCAGTACAGTATAGTACAGTACTCTATACAACAGTACAGTATAGTACAGTACTCTATACAGCAGTACAGTATAGTACAGTACTCTATACAGCAGTACAGTATAGTACTCTATACAGCAGTACAGTATAGTACAGTACTCTATACAGCAGTACAGTATAGTACTATATACAGCAGTACAGTATAGTATAGTACTCTATACAGCAGTACAGTATAGTACAGTACTCTATACAGCAGTACAGTATAGTATAGTACTCTATACAGCAGTACAGTATTGTACAGTACTCTATACAACAGTACAGTATAGTACAGTACTCTATACAGCAGTACAGTATAGTACTCTATACAGCAGTACAGTATAGTATAGTACTCTATACAGCAGTACAGTATAGTACAGTACTCTATACAGCAGTACAGTATAGTACAGTACTCTATACAGCAGTACAGTATTGTACAGTACTCTATACAACAGTACAGTATAGTACAGTACTCTATACAGCAGTACAGTATAGTACTCTATACAGCAGTACAGTATAGTATAGTACTCTATACAGCAGTACAGTATAGTACAGTACTCTATACAGCAGTACAGTATAGTACAGTACTCTATACAGCAGTACAGTATTGTACAGTACTCTATACAACAGTACAGTATAGTACAGTACTCTATACAGCAGTACAGTATAGTACTCTATACAGCAGTACAGTATAGTACAGTACTCTATACAACAGTACAGTATAGTACAGTACTCTATACAGCAGTACAGTATAGTACTCTATACAGCAGTACAGTATAGTACAGTACTCTATACAGCAGTACAGTATAGTACAGTACTCTATACAGCAGTACAGTATAGTACTCTATACAGCAGTACAGTATAGTACAGTACTCTATACAGCAGTACAGTACAGTATAGTACTCTATACAGCAGTACAGTATTGTACAGTACTCTATACAACAGTACAGTATAGTACAGTACTCTATACAGCAGTACAGTATAGTACAGTACTCTATACAACAGTACAGTATAGTACAGTACTCTATACAGCAGTACAGTATAGTACAGTACTCTATACAGCAGTACAGTATAGTACTCTATACAGCAGTACAGTATAGTACAGTACTCTATACAGCAGTACAGTATAGTACTCTATACAGCAGTACAGTATAGTATAGTACTCTATACAGCAGTACAGTATAGTACAGTACTCTATACAGCAGTACAGTATAGTATAGTACTCTATACAGCAGTACAGTATTGTACAGTACTCTATACAACAGTACAGTATAGTACAGTACTCTATACAGCAGTACAGTATAGTACAGTACTCTATACAGCAGTACAGTATAGTACAGTACTCTATACAGCAGTACAGTATAGTACAGTACTCTTTAC
>NC_080711.1:1416060-1428560 GCF_019097595.1 Hemibagrus wyckioides | reverse complement strand
TGTGTGTGTGTGAGTGTGTGTGTGTGTGTGTCTGTGTGTGAGTGTGTGTGTGTGACTGTGTGTGTGTGAGAGTGTGTGTGTGTGTGACTGTGTGTGTGAGTGTGTGTGTGTGAGTGTGTGTGTGTGTGTCTGTGTGAGTGTGTGTGTGTGTCTGTGTGTGTGAGTGTGTGTGTGTGTGAGTGTGTGTGTGTGACTGTGTGTGTGTGTGTGTGTGAGTGTGTGTGTGTGTCTGTGTGTGTGAGTGTGTGTGTGTGTGAGTGTGTGTGTGTGACTGTGTGTGTGTGTGTGTGAGTGTGTGTGTGTGTCTGTGTGTGTGAGTGTGTGTGTGTGACTGTGTGTGTGTGTGTGTGAGAGTGTGTGACTGTGTGTGTGTGACTGTGTGTGTGTGAGTGTGTGTGTGTGTGTCTGTGTGTGTGAGTGTGTGTGTGTGAGAGTGTGTGTGTGTGTGACTGTGTGTGTGTGTGTGTTTGGTGTTTTTCCTGTCTCACACATTGTTCTATTTGCCCCAGTCTTCCATTTGGTTTGACCATCCTGACAGCAGCCATTAAGAAAACGGAGGTTTATGAATACGTCCTGTCTCTGACCTCAGGCCTGGCACAGCCAAACTTCCAGGTTAGAATTCCTCTTCTTTTCTGTTTTTTATGAGTACTGACCGGTCAAATGTAAACACTGAAGACTAAGATTGACCGTCTCTGTCTGTCTTAGCTCTACAAGTTGTGTCATGCCAGCCGCCTTTCCATGACTGAAGTATTTCATGAAAACGCCTTTAAATACTGTGAGACCATCGCCAGGGCGGTCATCACCTTCCCCGACAGATTCAGAAAGAGCTTCGTGGAACGGCTCATTTCGGTAAATAAGATTATTAATGATTGTGAAATGGTTTCCAGGTTTGAAAATGCAAAGTCTTTATAATTAATGGAACTTTCCTTTTAATCCGTCTTGTAGCTGTCTAACAAAGTGAAGACATCTGGAAAAGAATTGGAGTGGCTGCAAGAGGTCGGGCAGCTGTACGGAGTGGACGCTGATGCAGACACTAACGCTGTCCCAGAGCAGCACGTGTCTTTTACCAGCTCTGAGGACTCAGAAAGTGACTCGAGTGACAAAGATGACTCGAGTGACGAAGATGACTCGAGTGACGAAGATGACTCGAGTGATGAAGATGACTCGAGTAACGAAGATGAAGATGAGAATCCTGATCTGGACCGAGAAGGACCTTTATTTGGTACTCATATTCAAGGCACTTTATAATTCTGAACAAAAGACAAAGCATTACAGTTTAATAGCTGTGAACAACACGAGCCTCATTCTTTACTCTCAGGAGCGGTCACTGAGCTTGACCAGCTTTCTTGCTGAAATCAATTTTAATTCCAATTCAAATGTAATAAAAATGATTGTCTGTTGAACAGCTATGCTTGCTTCACGGTACACCGTTGGAAAGCTGCTGGGGAAGGGAGGCTTCGGGTCAGTCTACGGGGGCGTCCGTAATGACGATGGGAAAGAGGTCAGTGTTCTCCCTCACCCTCACAAAACAAACTGTACTCTACAGCAGCTGCTGGTTAGAGCACTGGACATGGTCACTTTTGGTTGTGCTAGTAATTTGGATGTGCTAATGAATTACTGATGTTTTGTTTTTGTGAACAGGTTGCCATCAAATTTATGAAGCAGAAACACTTCATCAAGCCCAAACAGATTGTAAGTGAACTTTGTAGAAGTTTGTAGCAAAATAATGTTCCTGCTAACATCAAGGAAAGCAATCCATTGGAACATCTCTGCTTCTCATAGTTCAGATGTGTTCTGACCAAACCACGTCTGTTTTCATTTTAGCCCGGAGAGACCAGCAAGGTGCATGCGGAGGTGGCGCTGATGAAGATGGTGTGCGAACCTCCTCGGTGTAGCAATATTGTGGAGCTCCTGGAGTGGTTCGAAACGCCCGAACAAATCGCCTTGGTCATGGAGAGACCCAGCCCCTGTATGGACCTTCGTAAATTCACTAAAAGTCAGGGAGGTCGTCTGACTGAAGATCAGGTAAGAGACATTATGTTGCAGGTCGTCCGAGGTCTTCGGCACTGCGCTGACCGCGGAGTGCTGCATCGTGACGTCAAATGTGAGAATCTACTCATCAATACCGACACTCTGGAGGTCAAACTGATCGACTTTGGCTGTGGAGAACTGCTAAAGAACAGACCATACACAGAATTTGCAGGTAATTTCAAAACAGAGATACGATCGGATCAAAGCGGAGGACATGGTGTGACTTTGTGTTTCCTGTGTGACATCACTAACTCTAAGTGTTTCCTGTGTGACATCACTAACTCTAAGTGTTTCCTGTGTGACATCACTAACTCTAAGTGTTTCCTGTGTGACATCACTAACTCTAAGTGTTTCCTGTGTGACATCACTAACTCTGCTTTTTCTCTTCTTCACACTCAGGAACTCCTGCATTCTATCCTCCGGAGTGGCAGCTGGAGGAATGTTATATGGGCATTCCTGCTGCCATCTGGGGTCTGGGAGTTCTGTTGTTCCTCCTGGTCTGTGGACGCTATCCCTTTCAATGTGAGGACGACATTGTAGACGGACACCTGAAATTCTCTCCTGATGTGTCTCGAGGTGAGTCCATCACCTTTATACCTTTATGATACAGCTGTCAGTCTCACGAATAAAACAAAACAATATGCTTTCTGTCTCGTCACCTCACACAGATTTCATCGAGCTGGTGCTGTGGTGCCTGGACTTCAGGTCTGATATGAGGCCGTCTTTCGAGGACTTCATCAGCCATGAGTGGTTCACAGAGAGAGTTTAGGACAGACTCCAGGTGAGACAGCAAAGATACGCTGAAGATATGAAATAGGAGCTATGGCATGCTGTAACAGTCTAGATTATGTGATTGTACTGGATCACTATTGAGCTCTGTAGCACAGATTAACACAGTTATGTAATTATACTCAGAACAGCTAATTACATGAAAGAAAAACGTGTAAAAAAAAAAAGAAAACACTGTTTTCTATCAGTCTGTTTTTATTTTGCAGATTCCTGCTGACACCAAAGACCTGGAAAAGCTGACCACAAAACAAACACAAAACTAGCCTTTTTTTGTTAGCCTTTGCTAGTCTTTGTTAGCTTTGCTAATTGTCAGTTGTTCATTTGTTCATAGGTATTAGGCCTCATAAAATTAATAAAAGTTATTATAAAACAAAAGAAAATGTATAAAAATCTTGACAGCCTATGTTAGCTTTAATTAATAAAAATTCAAATAAAACAAAAGTAATATATATAAATGCGCAGAACTTCTCACTGAAGCCCAATTTCCACCAAATGCAGTAAACATTCAGTATTTTAATCATTGTTGCACTTTACTCCAGCCCAGCTTTATATATCTTATACACTATATTGCCAAAAGTATTCGCTCACCCATCCAAATAATCAGAATCAGGTGTTCCAATCACTTCCATGGCCACAGGTGTATAAAATCAAGCACCTAGGCATGCAGACTGTTTTTACAAACATTTGTGAAAGAATGGGTCGCTCTCAGGAGCTCAGTGAATTCCAGCGTGGAACTGTGATAGGATGCCACCTGTGCAACAAATCCAGTCGTGAAATTTCCTCGCTCCTAAATATTCCACAGTCAACTGTCAGCTGTATTATAAGAACGTGGAAGTGTTTGGGAACGACAGCAACTCAGCCACGAAGTGGTAGGCCACGTAAACTGACGGAGCGGGGTCAGCGGATGCTGAGGCGCATAGTGCGAAGAGGTCGCCAACTTTCTGCAGAGTCAATCGCTACAGACCTCCAAACTTCATGTGGCCTTCAGATTAGCTGAAGAACAGTGCGCAGAGAGCTTCATGGAATGGGTTTCCATGGCCGAGCAGCTGCATCCAAGCCGTACATCACCAAGTGCAATGCAAAGCGTCGGATGCAGTGGTGTAAAGCACGCCGCCACTGGACTCTAGAGCAGTGGAGACGCGTTCTCTGGAGTGACGAATCGCGCTTCTCCATCTGGCAATCTGATGGACGAGTCTGGGTTTGGCGGTTGCCAGGAGAACGGTACTTGTCTGACTGCATTGTGCCAAGTGTAAAGTTTGGTGGAGGGGGGATTATGGTGTGGGGTTGTTTTTCAGGAGCTGGGCTTGGCCCCTTAGTTCCAGTGAAAGGAACTCTGAATGCTTCAGCATACCAAGACATTTTGGACCATTCCATGCTCCCAACTTTGTGGGAACAGTTTGGAGCTGGCCCCTTCCTCTTCCAACATGACTGTGCACCAGTGACCAAAGCATGGTCCATAAAGACATGGATGACAGAGTCTGGTGTGGAGGAACTTGACTGGCCTGCACAGAGTCCTGACCTCAACCCGATAGAACACCTTTGGGATGAATTAGAGCGGAGACTGAGAGCCAGGCCTTCTCGTCCAACATCAGTGTGTGACCTCACAAATGCGCTTCTGGAAGAATGGTCAAAAATTCCCATAAACACACTCCTAAACCTTGTGGACAGCCTTCCCAGAAGAGTTGAAGCTGTTATAGCTGCAAAGGGTGGACCGACGTCATATTGAACCCTATGGATTAGGAATGGGATGTCACTTAAGTTCATATGCGAGTCAAGGCAGGTGAGAGAATACTTTTGGCAATATAGTGTATTTCATTATTGGTTCCTAACATTCACGTTCATCTCACAACATTAATAATAACTGTATTATTTGAGTCTTATGATTTCTGCTGGGGAAAATAAATCTGATGAGTTTTTGTTAATTGAGAGTTAAACACAAGTCCTGATCGGCTGTAGACGTTAGTTTTTTCATCAAACAGGATTTTGATCCTGGATTTATTGACATCATGGATTACAGCTGGACTGTTAAACATCTGTTCATGATGCACAATCCATCCATCCTACCTGCTGGAGCCGTTATATTGATGTGTAATTTGTGTTCCAGACACTAGAGGGCGAGTATTGTGAGTAAATGTAATTAAGGTGATGGTTACAGGTGACACACCGGAGGTCAGACACACCTACTAATTTATTATTTTATATTGTGCTCCA
Source organism: Hemibagrus wyckioides (assembly GCF_019097595.1). NCBI lineage: Eukaryota > Metazoa > Chordata > Actinopteri > Siluriformes > Bagridae > Hemibagrus > Hemibagrus wyckioides. The sequence goes on along the minus strand of NC_080711.1, from coordinate 1,423,529 downwards.
GAATGTTTCTTGTTTTCTTGAATAAAATACTTTTTTGTACTGGAATGTTTCTTTCTTCTTTTTTTTTTGTTTGCAATGCCACATAGACATTAAATAGATGTCCAATTTTATTCCGAAGGTGTGGAGAATGTGTGTTATTTTATTTAAGTCAGAAACACACATAAAAAACAGACTTTTATATCTGACTGCGTCCTACAAAGTTTATTAAAAAGTTTGGAGTCTGGATGAGCTTTTTTATCAACATGGACGACTGAAGAGGATCAAATTGGACGACTAGAGGAAAATTCAGCTGATCTGGAAGTTCATTCATGACATTTGATTTGATTGATCGCGGATTTCGAAGGATTACAAAAATGAAGAAGAAACAGTGCGCGTGCACACCAAAGTCTTCAGCCTTCATCATATCTGGAACTGAGGCATGAAAGCGCTTTCAGTTCAACTTGAGTTAAATTTCATATAAACAATGTGTACACAAAACATACAAACAACACAAATCCAATGACAGTCTGGATCACAGAAGCCCTCGAGGGGAGAATACAGTGTTGATGAGCCTTCGGTAACCTTCGTTATACTTCGCTGGCCTTCGTTGGTGTTCGCTAGCCTTCGTTAACCTTGTTAGCCCTTGTTAGCTTCCTTAGCCTTGTTATTTTTGTTAGCATTATTAGCCTATGTTAGCCTTGTTAGCTGTTTGTCCTTGTTAGTTTGTTGTACCTGTTGGTTTTGCTAGCCACTCCCGTTTACTCTGGTTCACTTAGTTTGAGAACGAGCAAAATTGTTTCTGTTTATTTCTTTGTAGGGCTGAAGCGATTCCTCGAGTAACTCGAATACAAAATATCATCGAGGCAAATTAGTTGCCTTGAAGCTTGGTTTAGTCCATTTACTGTAACTACACACACACAAGATTCAGGCCAAAGAAGTTTTCAAAGTTTGGGATCATTTCAGACTAAAACAGACAGAAAACTGTGTAGAGTGTGATTACTGTAAGACTGAACTGGTGCACCACAACACTACTCCATACTGCAGTTCAATGGATCTCAACCGCGGTGATGTTTGTGTGATATTCGGACATTAGACTTTCGGAAGCGGTATTTTAGGGACCATCGACAAATAAAAATCAGTGAAAACATATTTTGGGATAACAAGAGTTGTACCTCGTGGGGGTTTCCAATTAGATTATTTTGGTACTAGTTTTGGGTCACATGGCATATGTATATTTAAGAAGAAATTATAATAACTGGGGCACGGTGCCAGGTAAGTAACAATACCACATTTCAATCGTACAGAAATTTGTCGACAGTCCCTAAAATACCGCTTCCGAATATCAGTCTAATGTCCGAATATCAGACTAACTTCACCATGTTAATATCTCATTCTTAAGTCTAGCTTAAAACAATATGAACGTTTGCACTTAGCTTAAATTAATATAATTACTAGTTGAAATTAAAGCCGGTATAAATGTATGTGGATTGTGGCTACATGTAGTGACTATACCGTAAATCAGTATGGTGGCTAGTTATGATGTCCATAATTTAGCTAAGTTTTGTAAAAGTCTAAGCGTCATTCACTTTTATTGCCTCACACTCACTCTGTCACACACACACACACACACAGCAGTATGTAGAGAGACATTTGAGAGGGTTTATTCTCCAAATAACTATAATTTCATGTTACAGTAAAATGTGTTAAGAGATTTGATGTGTATGGACTCTTGTTCTTGTTCCAAGTTTTCCTTCCTGTCCACTAATTTTTGCCTCTTACAAAAACCACAAAGTCTTCCAGGAGGACAGTAAAGGTTTATGTCCTGCTTGAGCTTGTAGTTAGACTGAAACCTAAAAATTAAGTTGCACAACATGAATGCAATGTTTAGTTATAATTGTTATTATTATTATTATTTATTTTATTTATTTTTTTATTATTATTATTATGTTTTAGGATGTACTATTTTTTACATTCTTTTGAAGTAAAGTTTTTTTTATTTATAGATTTGTATTTGCATTTTGAATGTCACTTAAATGCATTAAATGGGTTTAGATTTTATTTGCATTTTTCTAAATAGGAAACAACTTAGTTGCTCATTTTAAGAGACCTGTCTTATTTTCTCTTCCATATGTAGTATTCCTCTTTAATAAAGAAAAAGTACTTCTTATCCAATTACTCAATTAATTGATGGAATAATTGGTAGAATATTCGGTTACTAATATCACTAAAATTGATAGCTGCAGCCCTATTTCATTGCCACTGCCCATGTTCTCCTACCTCTGTGAGTCTAGCTCCCCGGTCACTTTGTGTCCACATGTGTGGTCATTAATCTCATGTATGTGGATCATTAAAGTTATAATCCTGCCTTCTACCTTCTCCTGTCCTGCCACCATCATTAATTTACTACATAAAAGGTTATTGATCCTGCACTTTCCCTAGGAATTGAACATGATTATAATATTTAGGCGATGTTTAAATGATGTGAAATATGCAGTGAGGATTTAAAGGTTTCAGAAAGCCAGATGTAAGTGAGTTTGATGTTCTGAAATTGAGACAGCGTGCTTTACACCACTGCATCTGACGCTTTGCATTGCACTTGGTGATGTAAGGCTCGGATACGGCCGCTCGGCAGGAAGCTCTCTACACACTGATCTTGAGCTAATCTGAAGACCATATGCAGCTTGGAGTTCTGTAGCTATTGACTCTGCAGGAAGTTCTGCACACTGTGTTCCTCAGCATGCACCGACCCCACTCTGTTATTTTATGTGATCTACCACTTCATGGACTGAGTTGCTGTTGCTTCTACTTTGTTATAATAGCACTAACAGTTGAGCGTGGAATGTATTTAGTAGTGAGGAAATTTCCAGAATGGACTTATTACACAGGTGGAACCCTATCACGGTACCACACTTCAATTCACTGAGCTCCTGAAAGCGACCCATTCTTTCACAAATGTGTGTAGAAGCAGTCTGCATGCCTAGGTGCTGGATTTTATACACCTGTAGCCATGGAAGTGATTGGAACACCTGAATACAATGATTTGCAGGGGTGTCCCAAAACTTTTGGCAATGTAGTGTATAAACGTTCGAAATATTGTTAATCTTCATCGCTCATAATGTGAAGGATATTATTTGGGGGTTAAACCACTGATCTACTGGTTTACATAATAAACAAAACACTTCAACAAACACTTTCATGTCGTGGAACAAAACACAGCGATTAGAATTAGAGCAGAAATGAGCAAGAAGTGATGATGCTTTTGGGTTGAGTAACTTCAGCTGCCGGACATCTCCAGCTGCAGGACATCTCCACTCCTGGTCCACTCTTCCTCCAGGTTCTTCCTCACTTCAGTAACTGTAGTTTTTTTTAGAAGAAACTTTGATGCTGAAGATTTTCCAGAGATGTTTGGTCAGGACTCTGTGCTGCTCCTCTCATTATTTCAATATTTTTAGCTCCAAGGATCTGCTTTACCCGTGTGGCAGTGGACCAGAGAACGTTGTCCTGCATGAAAATTGCAGTCTGACTGGAAGACGCTCACAGCGAAGGTGAAGGAACTGCATGTTACTGAAGGAACGGCAGGCTGGTGAAGGAACTGCAAGCTAGTGAAGGAACCGCAGGCTGGTGAAGGAACCACAGGCTAGTGAAGGAACCGCAAGGAACTGCAGGCTAGTGAAGGAACCGCATGTTACTGAAGGAACGGCAGGCTAGTGAAGGAACCGCAGGCTAGTGAAGGAACTGCAGGCTAGTGAAGGAACCGCATGTTGCTGAAGGAACCGCAGGCTAGTGAAGGAACCGCAGGCTAGTGAAGGAACCGCAGGCTAGTGAAGGAACCGCAAGGAACTGCAGGCTAGTGAAGGAACCGCATGTTACTGAAGGAATGGCAGGCTAGTGAAGGAACCGCAGGCTGGTGAAGGAACCGCAAGGAACTGCAGGCTAGTGAAGGAACCGCATGTTACTGAAGGAATGGCAGGCTAGTGAAGGAACCGCAGGCTGGTGAAGGAACCGCAGGCTAGTGAAGGAACCGCAAGGAACTGCAGGCTAGTGAAGGAACCGCATGTTACTGAAGGAACGGCAGGCTAGTGAAGGAACCGCATGTTACTGAAGGAATGGCAGGCTAGTGAAGGAACGGCAGGCTAGTGAAGGAACCGCAGGCTAGTGAAGGAACCGCAAGGAACTGCAGACTAGTGAAGGAACCGCATGTTACTGAAGGAACGGCAGGCTAGTGAAGGAACCGCAGGCTAGTGAAGGAACTGCAGGCTAGTGAAGGAACCGCATGTTACTGAAGGAACCGCAGGCTAGTGAAGGAACTGCAGGCTAGTGAAGGAACTGCATGTTACTGAAGGAACGGCAGGCTGGTGAAGGAACTGCAGGCTAGTAAAGGAACTGCAGGCTGGTGAAGGAACTGCAGGCTAGTGAAGGAACCGCAGGCTGGTGAAGGAACTGCAGGCTAGTGAAGGAACTGCAGGCTAGTGAAGGAACTGCAGGCTAGTGAAGGAACCGCAGGCTGGTGAAGGAACTGCAGGCTAGTGAAGGAACTGCAGGCTAGTGAAGGAACCGCAGGCTAGTGAAGGAACTGCAGGCTAGTGAAGGAACCGCAGGCTGGTGAAGGAACCGCAGGCTAGTGAAGGAACTGCATGTTACTGAAGGAACTGCATGTTACTGAAGGAACCGCAGGCTGGTGAAGGAACTGCATGTTACTGAAGGAACGGCAGGCTGGTGAAGGAACTGCAAGCTAGTGAAGGAACCGCAAGGAACTGCAGGCTAGTGAAGGAACCGCAAGGAACTGCAGGCTAGTGAAGGAACTGCAGGCTAGTGAAGGAACCGCAGGCTGGTGAAGGAACCACAGGCTAGTGAAGGAACCGCAAGGAACTGCAGGCTAGTGAAGGAACCGCATGTTACTGAAGGAACGGCAGGCTAGTGAAGGAACCGCAGGCTAGTGAAGGAACTGCAGGCTAGTGAAGGAACCGCATGTTGCTGAAGGAACCGCAGGCTAGTGAAGGAACCGCAGGCTAGTGAAGGAACCGCAAGGAACTGCAGGCTAGTGAAGGAACCGCATGTTACTGAAGGAATGGCAGGCTAGTGAAGGAACCGCAGGCTGGTGAAGGAACCGCAAGGAACTGCAGGCTAATGAAGGAACCGCATGTTACTGAAGGAATGGCAGGCTAGTGAAGGAACCGCAGGCTGGTGAAGGAACCGCAGGCTAGTGAAGGAACCGCAAGGAACTGCAGGCTAGTGAAGGAACCGCATGTTACTGAAGGAACGGCAGGCTAGTGAAGGAACCGCATGTTACTGAAGGAATGGCAGGCTAGTAAAGGAACTGCAGGCTGGTGAAGGAACTGCAGGCTAGTGAAGGAACTGCAGGCTGGTGAAGGAACTGCAGGCTAGTGAAGGAACCGCAGGCTAGTGAAGGAACCGCAAGGAACTGCAGGCTAGTGAAGGAACCGCATGTTACTGAAGGAACGGCAGGCTAGTGAAGGAACCGCATGTTACTGAAGGAACGGCAGGCTAGTGAAGGAACCGCATGTTACTGAAGGAACGGCAGGCTAGTGAAGGAACCGCATGTTACTGAAGGAATGGCAGGCTAGTGAAGGAACCGCATGTTACTGAAGGAACGGCAGGCTAGTGAAGGAACCGCATGTTACTGAAGGAATGGCAGGCTAGTGAAGGAACGGCAGGCTAGTGAAGGAACCGCAGGCTAGTGAAGGAACCGCAAGGAACTGCAGACTAGTGAAGGAACCGCATGTTACTGAAGGAACGGCAGGCTAGTGAAGGAACCGCAGGCTAGTGAAGGAACTGCAGGCTAGTGAAGGAACCGCATGTTACTGAAGGAACCGCAGGCTAGTGAAGGAACCGCAGGCTAGTGAATGAACCGCATGTTACTGAAGGAACGGCAGGCTAGTGAAGGAACCGCAGGCTAGTGAAGGAACCGCAAGGAACTGCAGGCTAGTGAAGGAACCGCAGGCTAGTGAAGGAACCGTATGTTACTGAAGGAACCGCAGACTAGTGAAGGAACCGCATGTTACTGAAGGAACTGCAGGCTAGTGAAGGAACTGCATGTTACTGAAGGAACCGCATGTTAGTGAAGGAACCGCAGACTAGTGAAGGAACCGCATGTTACTGAAGGAACCGCATGTTAGTGAAGGAACCGCAAGTTCTGGTTCGTGAAGGAACCGCAGGCAGAGGTGGAAAGTAACGAATTACATTTACTCGCGTTACTGTAATTGAGTAGGTTTTTTGTGTACTTCTACTTTTTAAAGTGGCTTTTAAAATTTGTAATTTTACTTTTACTTTAGTACGCTTTGATTGAAGTATTGTACTTAACTACATTTTTTAAGAAAATAAAAGTAAATAAAAATAATGCAAGGGGGGAAAAAATCGCGCCCCGGAAACTACTGCATTGATTGACTGATGAGCGAGAGAACAAACGCGGCACGCTAACTCACAAGAAGGAAAGATGGAGATGGACAAGACAGGGGCAAATGATGTATGTTAGTGAAGGGACCGTATGTTAGTGAAGGGACCGTATGTTAGTGAGAGAACCGTATGTTAGTGAAGGGACCGTATGTTAGTGAAGGGACCGTATGTTAGTGAAGGGACCGTATGTTAGTGAGAGAACCGTATGTTAGTGAAGGGACCGTATGTTAGTGAAGGGACCGTATGTTAGTGAGAGAACCGTATGTTAGTGAAGGGACCGTATGTTAGTGAGAGAACCGTATGTTAGTGAAGGGACTGTATGTTAGTGAGAGAACCGTATGTTAGTGAAGGGACCGTATGTTAGTGAGAGAACCGTATGTTAGTGAAGGGACTGTATGTTAGTGAGAGAACCGTATGTTAGTGAAGGGACCGTATGTTAGTGAGAGAACCGTATGTTAGTGAAGGGACTGTATGTTAGTGAGAGAACCGTATGTTAGTGAAGGGACTGTATGTTAGTGAGAGAACCGTATGTTAGTGAAGGGACCGTATGTTAGTGAAGGGACCGTATGTTAGTGAAGGGACCGTATGTTAGTGAAGGGACCGTATGTTAGTGAGAGAACCGTATGTTAGTGAAGGGACCGTATGTTAGTGAAGGGACCGTATGTTAGTGAGAGAACCGTATGTTAGTGAGAGAACCGTATGTTAGTGAAGGGACCGTATGTTAGTGAGGAAGGTTCTGATAAACTCTTTGTAGCTATTTAAGATCCTCAAACCATCACACTTCCTCCTGCACCTTCCACTGACTTCCTGACACACCTGGGGTTCAGTCTGACGTCGAGCATGATGTTTCCTTCAGACCCGAATCAGTGGAACGTGTGCTCATCATAGCTGTGAAAGTTGGAGCAGATCTCCTCGGTCCACACAACATGCTGAACCTTTCTGTTTCTTGCTAACGTGCTTTAGTATTTATTTCAAAATGATTATTACGCTTCAGAGAATTCCTGTGAGAGTTAGCAGAACTAGCACTAGCGAGTCATGCAGGACCTCTCAGGAGAATCTGTTGATCATTTTGTACT
>NC_080711.1:1378560-1411060 GCF_019097595.1 Hemibagrus wyckioides | reverse complement strand
ACTCATGCGGCTGAAGCCTGTGGTCAGGATTTTCCCCTCGGACACGAACACTGCTCGCACCGGCCTGGAGCCCTCGTGTGGCTTGTCCTTCTCCTGAAACACAGGAATGTTTACTGTCTTTAACATTAAACGTAACTATAAATGGATAACAATGACGTCATTCTGTAATAAACAGGACACCACACAGTGTTTTATATATTTGAATGTGTTAGTTTTATGACATACAGCAATGACGGTGCCTTTGCGTGGGTCCAGGACACGCAGTTTCTTGTCCTTGCAGGACGTGAGGATGCGCGAGCCGTCTCTGTTCCAGCAGGCGCTGTAGATCAGGTCAGTGTGGACAGTGTCCATTCGCACCATCGCCTCACCGTGAGCCACGTTCCACAGGATCACTACGTTATCACAGCCTGAGACAGTGAGAGACGGAGTGAGGGTGTGATACAGGAAACACTCAGCAGAGGGCGCTAATGACACGTCCATGCTGGCTGTGACCTTACAACATCTACGTGTGTGTGTATCTGTATCTGTTACTCTGGGTCTGGGTTCAGATTTATACCGGAAGTGGGAGTGACCCAAACCTGGAGGATGTTTTGTTCTGCTTCTATCTATCTATCTATCTATCTATCTATCTATCTATCTATCTATCTATCTATCTATCTATCTATCTATCTATCTATCTATCTATCTATCTATCTATTTATTTATTGCTAAAGCACTTGAATCGCCAGATCTCTCTCTCTCTCTCTCTCTCTCTCTCTCTGTCTCTCTCTCTCTCGCTCTCTCTCTCTCACACACACACACACACAAATTTACTAATGTAGGCTCTGTATAAACATGTCAGTAGTCTAATTAAAACCTGACCAGACTGTGAATGCAGCACTTGTGTCCACATGAAAATGACCTCATGCTCACGTGGACATTTTTTTTATATTGTGTCTGATCAGATCCTACTTTTAGTCTCAAGCTGGTGTTCTGTTACGTAGCTAATAAGTGGCGGCTAGTGCTATTTATAGTGCTTTTTATTTATTTATTTGGGGGGGGGGGCAAACAAACTTCAAATGAAACTGTTAGCAGTGCAGGACTGTAAACTAGCCGTTTATCGGGTGATTCTGGATCATTACTGCTGAGATAAAATACTGAAAATGTTACTGTTAAGGTCAGCTGTTAAAGCATGCAATACATCTATCAATCAGTGAGTTTGAGTTCAATGTGGGGTTTATTATCAGTAATGAAGGTAATCAACACACACACACACACACACTCATACTCACACACTGGAAAGTTGCCTAATCATAGGCCAGTGGCACTAATTGAAAAAAAATGTTGCTCTCCTTTCTTTCTGGCTTGCTAATTTCTCAATGAGCTTCTGGTTTAAGGTCAGTCATCTCAGTGACCAGTCTCTTTTCCAGTGACAGCATGGTCAATGCATTCAGCTTCTCCTGGGTCATTATAAAAGTCTTAATTCTCTTGTGAAAGGGTATATTTGTAAAGATATATCCGAATTTTCTTTCATCTCGAGATATATTGCTTGCTTCCACATTAATCAGTACCTGACCATTAACTGACCATCTGCTGAGCGGTAATGAGACTCAATGAGAATGGTCCAATCACATGAGGCCAAATATATAACAACAATATTGAGTTGCTAACAACAAAAGTGCGAGGGGACAAGGGCAATTTGAAACAAGCCAATCAGAGCTCAGCCTCAAGTCACAAGATTTTCAAAACTTTACAGAGCTACACACACACACTCATTTATCTGGCGCCCAGCACACACACACGTTTATCCGGTGCCCCGCACACACACATACACACACACACACACTCACACTCATAGTACGACTAAATGATTTTATTTCGTTATTAAAATATATATTTATTGTTAACACATTAAAGTAGCAGTCTTCTCTGGCTAACTTTACCTTTTGACCGGCCTCCACTGTACCTAATATACATGTATATAATGTATTGTATGTAAACAGGAGTGTGTGTGTGTGTGTGTGTGACCTGCAGTCATGAGGACATTGTGTGCAGTTGGGTGCCAGCTGAGGATCCCCACACGCTTGGAGTGACCATCCAACTTCACCACTGGCTCCTTCAGAGGAACCATCAGACCCCCATCAGGAATCTCCCAGATCTAACACACACACACACATACAGCTAATGATTTCAATCATATATACATATATATATATATATATATATATATATGTGGTAAAGCATCAGTCCACATGTTCAGGATGCAGTCTGATGATAACAGTGCCACCGCTGTAAAAGGTCAAAGGTCAGAGCCTCTCACCATCACGCTGCAGTCCTCAGAGCCGCTGGCGATGATGTTGTCATTGTGTGGACACCATTCGATGTCCAGCACGGGTCCGGTGTGTCCACAGACGGTGGGCTGAGACATATCGATACGTCCCGTCTGTAGAGAGAACGAGAGAGAGACAGTGAGACAGAGAGGACAAAAAAACGTGGATGAGAGGAACTCATGCTGAGGTCAAATCATCCAAAACAGCTACTAACCCTGTTACAGACTCTGTGTGTGTGTGTGTGTGTGTGTTGCAGATGTTTTTTAAATCCAGGTTGTTCTGATCCCCTCAGAAATGTTCAGTGTGTGAACGTTAGGTGAACATTGGAGCAACAAAGTGCATGATGCTCAAAAGTTTGTGCCCCCTGACCATCACACTTATATGTACTTCTTTGTTGTGTGTGTGTGTGTGGTCAGGGGTGTACATATTTTTTTTCAGTAAAATATAATACAAAAGAATGATTTCTGAGAGATATTGTAGATATCATATATATATACTGAATGATTGAGTTTGAATGTAAACAGGTTTGTATGAAACTTCTCCTTTTCAGTGTTTTGTTTTTTTTACTTCTTTTTTCAGTCTCTTTTTTAAGGTTCCTTGCCCTTCAGAGTCATAGTACGATCACCACACATGTTCACACACACACACACACACACACAGGAGTAACTGATGTGTATTTCTGAAACAGGCAGCTGTCTTTCTTCTCACACACTCAATCTGCTTGCGTTCACCACATCCTGTGCAGATATGCAGATACACAAACTGCCCAAATATGGCAAAAAAATCGCACACAACGCGTGTGTGAAAGAAGAAAGGGGGAAAAAAACAGACGTGTAAAAGATCTGATGACGCCTGGGTGAGGAAACCTGACTTCCTGATTCGAATAAACGCTTCGTGAGACGAGTCAAATGACGTGTCGGCTCTTTTGAATCGGCTCATTTGGGTGACTCATGTGGAGGAACATTTTCTTATTTTTCTTCTTTTCTTTTTTTTTAATGTAACTGTAGGGAATACGTTTAAACAAAATGCCACGTGTTGAAAAAGCGCATTGTTTTGTTTTAAAATAAAAACCGGCAGTGGGAGAAAAGAGTCGACTCGCGGGTGAGCCGAATCAAATGATTTGACTCACTGAACAGAGCTGGTGCTTTTTTTCAAATTCAAATCTTCAAACTAAGACAAAGAAGAAGAGGCGGAGTCACGTGCGCAGTTTGCGTCACAAGCCGAGTTTACAAACCTGATCCGAGTTTAATTATTTCTAATTTATTTATTTAAGTAAAATGTTAAAATGTGTTATTTTGGCATCTGCTCTTAAACACAGTCCCTTTATTAATGTGCACTGGTCCTGTGCACGTTTGTTTTTATTTTATTTTTGCTTAATTGATAAAATCAAGTTGACAGTGATATGTTTGTTTGTTTGTTTGTTGGTTGGTTTGTTTGTTTGTTTGTATGTTTGTTAACAAATTTTGGCCTCCGTTAAAACCTCTGTTAAAATAAAGTAAAAAGAAAAGAACAGCTCACTCACATAAATAAATATCAGCTTTAAATTTATTACTCATATTACCAGTGACTAATGATTCCTAATATGCAAATAGAATAATTAGCATATTAATATATTCATGTATGCTAATTACTTTAGTATATATTATTTATTTTAGTAAGTATATATTTTGTCTGTTTTCCTTGAATTCGTTGCTGCATTGCTCTGTTCACATCACATCACAACAAGTTCATCTGTTTATTCTTCTTTTCATGCGCCAAAACGTTTCACAATCACACCTTATTTTAATACCCATGATGCACTGCGGGCGTGTCTGGTCAACCCGGTGCTCACCTTGCTGAGCGGCAGGACGATGAAAGCTCCTCCTCCGCTGGCGTCCACGATCATGGCCACGAACTTGGGGTTGACGGAGCAGAAGTTGCTGTCCCACGTCATCTGAGAGATCCTGATGTCATCGTAGCACTGGTCCGCCTTCACGGCCTGGCCGAAGACGTGGCGGAACTTACTGGACCTGACGACTTTCCTGGACATGATTAGCTGTGGAGATGAAGCCCAGAATGTTAGCGAGCAGATCAGGAGCAGATCAACGGACAGCAATGGACAATGTTTATTCATTTACTTTCTTACTTCACATCACTTATTTTTACCTCAGACTGCTTTCACATGCACAGTTTCTCACTCTGAGTCTCTGTCTGGTTTTAAATCAACTCAAAAATAGAGTGAGGAAGTGATTCTGAATCGATTCACTGGAGGAAGTGAATCAGTTGTGCTGTGTGTTTTGGGATGTAAGTAACTGAGCTGCAGAAACACCACATGCAAACACGTCGTGCAGAACTGACTAATAAACTCGTTATAAACGTATAAATCATTAAAAAATCATTTAGTGATTTTCATGCTCACGTCAGGCACTCATCAGTGTTTCTGACCACAGTGGGGTTTTTTTGGAGGATGTGTTCAACTCTACACACCTCAGTCTATGTTTTTGACTAATTCGATGATGTTTTTTTTACCCGAACAAATCAAAAGAATCAATTTCACTCTGATTCAGATTCAATTTGTTATTCAGAAACTAGTCTATTGTTTTTAATCTGATGAAGAACTAAGATGGCTGGATAGACGGTTCGTCACTGAGGCCTAGATGTCTTCATCGTAAACGTCCATCACTGCTCTCTGACCTTTTCTCTGAGAAAGTGAAATGACCGGTCAGGTTACTGTGCAGGAATACGACAGGATATTGTGAGGAACCTCTTTGATCCACGAGCATTTGTGAAAATAATTCCCTGATTGTAAGTCAGACAGAGAAAGAGAACCTGAAGGGTTCATTAAAAATATTTAAGAGTTCATAGCCACCAGAAATCAGTGGTCAAGATTCTGCTTAGCACCTTAAAGGTTCCTTCAGAGGAGCAGAACAGAAGAATGGTGCACCAAAGAAGAGCAACGAAATGGGAAAAAAATTGTTTATAGTGGGAAATCTAAATTTCCAAATGTCTTGATGCTGCAAATGAAATTTGAGGTGAGGTGTAGGTGCATGAAGCCGGTTAACTGTAGACGCACATGGACTGGCTGAATGCATGAAGGTGCTCTTGGTTTTGTTCAGGGTGGTGAAACTGCTGCACAGGAAATGTCTTAAAAAGGAAGTGCACCGTTTAAGATGGCTGAGCGAGAGGAGAAAGTATAGACTGATACGTTAGCGCATGTTTGCTATGACACACACTCACCTCTAACATCGCTAACGACATTTAGCTACATTCATCGCTAACGACACTTTTAATTGGAGTGTTACGTTTTCGTTTGGCTTCATCAGAGCTTCATCCTGCATCATCATCACTTCAACTTCATGAAATTGAGGAAGGAAAGAGAAAGAGGATGCTGGTGTAGTTTGTTTGCATCCTCGTCTCTCTCTCTCTCTCTCTCTCTCTCTCTCTCTCTTTCTACGCTCTCTGAAAGAAGACGTTCAGGCTAAATCACACGAGTGTTACAGTAACTACAGATCAACTGTACAGATCAACTGGATAATCAGAGAAGGTGTGAAATTCATCTGATTGTTAAAAAGATGTTGTTATTTCAGTCATAGAGAAAACAACATCATTGTAAATCCTCGGTTTGAAACTCATACACAAAATGTTTTGCATATTAAACTGTGAGAGGGTATTAAATGAAAGCCTGACCTTCGAATAACCTTCACCTCTATAGCTGCTGTACAATATTTCTAACACAAGTTACAAACAAGGTGCTAATGAAGCCGTGTGAGATTTCAGTTAAAACCACATCCTACTGAGCGAACACACAGAGACGTGAGGCACGCCTGCACATTCACGCTAATCGCTAGTCTTTACGGTATGCAAATGAGACTGGAAAGCGTCGCGATCATCGTTTGGGTTAAACTTTACTACAGCAAGTGTTCTTCATGTACTATCACGATGTGTAGATACCTAAAGTTTTCACATGGTGACCTTTTAACATCACGCCATCTTTGAACCGTTAGCATTGTAGCATAGCATCGAGCACCTTCAGAATGAGTATCAGGTTATATCCACAGTTAAATAGCATGTATTAACTCTTTAACTCCTCACCGATTTTTCTGTTCTTCATCCTGCACTCTTGGACATGAAGGTACTGACCGGTTCTTTACCTTGCCGTTTTCCATGAGCACATCATTTCTAGCTTTAATGTATATATTAATAATATCTTTAAGGTGTTTAATTGGATCTTATGGAACTCTAATGCAAAAGCACTGCATGCATGAACACACACACACACACACACACAAACACATGGATGGACAAGTACACTCTCAATCTTTCACCTAGAAATTTCAGTATAATGACCGTTGTATGATTTAAGGTTCGTTATGATCTTTTACGTGCACCTATCTAGGTAGAACACGCCAAAAGTACTAAAGTACCCTTGGAGCACATAAAACTAAACATGCTGTACCATTTTAACAAACATCTTAAGAGCCTAAAAAATCTTTCTTCTTGTGTAACTGACCAGTGTAGGACCAGGAGTGCAAGCAAAAATTCATTGATTTTCAATGTTTGTCCTAATAAAGTTGCTGAAGCTTTAAAAGCTCTCCCAGCGGTTTCACCGTACCTGCAGCTGGAAGCGGGGTTCGGATCTGGTTCTGGTTCTGACTGCTGATTAGGTGGACAGCAGGAGAGAAGGAGAAGAGAGAGAGATATAGACAGATTGACAGAGAGTAGAAGTATGCAGGAGCCGGGAGAATTTCTTCTTCAACAGCAGAGGAAGTGAAAGTTTTATGTTGCAGATGAAAATGGGAGGCGTCTCTTATTCCGTCTCTCTGAGAGCTTCTGCTTTTCTTTTTTTCCTTTTAAAGAGTTGCTCGAGACGACGAAACGACTCACCATCTTCACCGTGTCATGTGACTCCGATTCAATGACTGAAAAAAAAAAAAAGCTGCATCGAGGTCTTTGATCAGCATCAACGCACAAAACAGCACAAAGTTCATGAGACGGTTTACATGTAAGTGTGTGTATGTCTGAAGGAGAATCCAGGAAGTAGCCGTAGTCCACTTCAGTTCTCTCAGTGGACGGAGTAACCTGTAGTACACACATTTCGAGAGAAACTGGAAGTTTGGACATTTTTTTATTTCTTCGCATCCTGTTCTTTGAGTGAGTTAGTAGACTTGACTTTCACTCATACACGATCTGCCCAACAGGCTTTCTACACTGATGTTGGACATGAAGGCCTGGTTCTCCATGGATGTTCCAGTTCCACACTAAAGGTGTTCAGTAGAGCTGAGGTCAGCGCTCGTCCACACCAAACCCTCAAGCCATGTTATAAATATCTCCTGCTTTATGCACAGGGGCGGTGTCGAGCTGGAACAGGAAGGGCTTTACCTAAACTCTAGCCACAATGTTAGAAGCCTACAACTGTGTGGAATGTCTCTGTACACTGCAGCATTAACATGAAGCAGATTATAATCTGTATAATCGGTTCAAGTGACCAGGAGTGTGGGTCAGAGAGGGAGATCATGTGAACTAAACCTTCTGGTCATCTAAAAACTGAAATACTCCTCAGGTCAGGCCTGATATCAATCTAATCAAACCCCTGTACCTACATATACACTCCTATACCTAGACACACACACATACCTCTATACCTACATACACCTATACCCGCACACACATATCCCTATACACACACTCCTATTCCTACACACACACCCCTATACCTACACAAACACACAGAACCCTATATCTACACACACACACACCCCTATACCTACACACACACAAACCCCTATATCTACACACACACACACCCCTATACCTACACACACACAAACCCCTATATCTACACACACACACACCCCTATACCTACACACACACAAACCCCTATATCTACACACACACACACCCCTATACCTACACAAACACAGAGAACCCTATATCTACACACACACACACCCCTATACCTACACACACCCCTATACCTACACACACACACACACACAAACCCCTATATCTACACACACACACACCCCTATACCTACACACACCCCTATACCTACACACACACACACACACAAACCCCTATATCTACACACACACACACCCCTATACCCATACACACACAAACCCCTTTATCTACACACACACACAACCCTATACCTACACACACCCCTATACCTACACACACACACACACACAAACCCCTATATCTACACACACACACACCCCTATACCTACACACACACACACCCCTATACCCATACACACACAAACCCCTTTATCTACACACACACACACCCCTATACCTACACACACACAAACCCCTATATCTACACACACACACCCCTATACCCATACACACACAAACCCCTTTATCTACACACACACACACCCCTATACCTACACACACACACAAACCCCTATATCTACACACACACACACACCCCTATACCCATACACACACAAACCCCTTTATCTACACACACACACACCCCTATACCTACACACACACACAAACCCCTATATCTACACACACACACAAACCCCTATATCTACACACACACACACACCCCTATACCCATACACACACAAACCCCTTTATCTACACACACACACAACCCTATACCTACACACACCCCTATACCTACACACACACACACACACACACACACAAACCCCTATATCTACACACACACACACCCCTATACCTACACACACACACAAACCCCTATATCTACACACACACACCCCTATACCCATACACACACACAAACCCCTTTATCTACACACACAAACCCCTATACCTACACACATATACACCCCTATACCTACACACACCCCTATACCTACACACACCCCTATACCTACACACATATACACCCCTATACCTACACACACCCCTATACCTACACACACCCCTATACCTACACACACACAAACCCTTATATCTACACACACACACACACACCCCTATACCTACACACACACAAACCCCTATATCTACACACATATACACCCCTATACCTACACACACACAAACCCCTATATCTACACACATATACACCCCTATACCTACACACACACAAACCCCTATATCTACACACACACAAACCCCTATATCTACACACACACAAACCCCTATATCTACACACATATACACCCCTATACCTACACACACACAAACCCCTTTATCTACACACCTATACACCCCTATACCTACACACACACAAACCCCTATATCTACACACACACAAACCCCTATATCTACACACACACAAACCCCTATATCTACACACACACAAACCCCTATATCTACACACACACAAACCCCTATATCTACACACACACAAACCCCTATATCTACACACATATACACCCCTATACCTACACACACACAAACCCCTATATCTACACACATATACACCCCTATACCTACACACACACAAACCCCTATATCTACACACACACAAACCCCTATATCTACACACACACAAACCCCTATATCTACACACACACAAACCCCTATATCTACACACATATACACCCCTATACCTACACACACACAAACCCCTTTATCTACACACATATACACCCCTATACCTACACACACACAAACCCCTATATCTACACACATATACACCCCTATACCTACACACACACAAACCCCTATATCTACACACACACACACCCCTATACCTACACACACACAAACCCCTATATCTACACACATATACACCCCTATACCTACACACACACAAACCCCTATACCTACACACACACAAACCCCTATATCTACACACACACACCCCTATACCTACACACACAAACCCCTATATCTACACACATATACACCCCTATACCTACACACACACAAACCCCTATATCTACACACACACACAAACCCCTATATCTACACACATATACACCCCTATACCTACACACACACAAACCCCTATATCTACACACACACAAACCCCTATATCTACACACATATACACCCCTATACCTACACACACACAAACCCCTATATCTACACACACACACCCCTATACCTACACACACACAAACCCCTATATCTACACACATATACACCCCTATACCTACACACACACAAACCCCTATATCTACACACACACACACCCCTATACCTACACACACACAAACCCCTATATCTACACACATATACACCCCTATACCTACACACAAACAAACCCCTATACCTACACACACACAAACCCCTATATCTACACACACACACACCCCTATACCTACACACACACAAACCCCTATATCTACACACATATACACCCCTATACCTACACACACACAAACCCCTATATCTACACACACACAAACCCCTATACCTACACACACAAACCCTTTTATCTACACACATATACACCCCTATACCTACACACACACAAACCCCTATATCTACACACACACACACCCCTATACCTACACACACACAAACCCCTTTATCTACACAGATATACACCCCTGTACCTACACACACACAAACCCCTATACCCACACACACACAAACCCCTATATCTACACACACACAAACCCCTATATCTACACACACACAAACCCCTATATCTACACACATATACACCCCTATACCTACACACACACAAACCCCTATATCTACACACACAAACCCCTATATCTACACACACACACACCCCTATACCTACACACACACAAACCCCTATATCTACACACACACAAACCCCTATATCTACACACACACACACCCCTATACCTACACACACACAAACCCCTATACCTACACACACACAAACCCCTATATCTACACACACACACACCCCTATACCTACACACACACAAACCCCTATATCTACACACACACACACCCCTATAGCTACACACACACAAACCCCTTTATCTACACACATATACACCCCTATACCTACACACACACAAACCCCTATATCTACACACACACACACACCCCTATACCTACACACACACAAACCCCTATATCTACACACACACACACACACCCCTATACCTACACACACACAAACCCCTATATCTACACACATATACACCCCTATACCTACACACACACAAACCCCTATATCTACACACACACACACCCCTATACCTACACACACACACACCCCTATACCTACACACACCCCTATACCTACACACACACAAACCCCTATACCTACACACACACAAACCCCTATATCTACACACACACACACCCCTATACCTACACACACACAAACCCCTTTATCTACACACACACCCCTATACCTACACACACCCCTATACCTACACACAAACAAACCCCTATATCTACACACACACACACCCCTATACCTACACACACACAAACCCCTATATCTACACACACACACCCCTATACCTACACACACACAAACCCCTATACCTACACACACACAAACCCCTATATCTACACACACACACACCCCTATACCTACACACACACAAACCCCTATATCTACACACACACACCCCTATACCTACACACACACACACCCCTATACCTACACACACACAAACCCCTATATCTACACACACACACACCCCTATACCTACACACACACAAACCCCTATACCTACACACACACACACCCCTATACCTACACACACACACCCCTATACCTACACACACACACACCCCTATACCTACACACACACACCCCTATACCTACACACACACAAACCCCTATATCTACACACACACAAACCCCTATATCTACACACACACAAACCCCTATACCTACACACACACAAACCCCTATATCTACACACACACACACCCCTATACCTACACACACACAAACCCCTATATCTACACACATATACACCCCTATACCTACACACACACACACCCCTATACCTACACACACACAAACCCCTATATCTACACACACACACCCCTATACCTACACACACACAAACCCCTATATCTACACACATATACACCCCTATACTTACACACACACAAACCCCTATACCTACACACACACACACCCCTATACCTACACACACACAAACCCCTATATCTACACACACACACCCCTATACCTACACACACACACACCCCTATACCTACACACACACAAACCCCTATATCTACACACATATACACCCCTATACCTACACACACACAAACCCCTTTATCTACACACATATACACCCCTATACCTACACACACACACCCCTATACCTACACACACACACACCCCTTTATCTACACACATATACACCTCTATACCCCCAACACACACACCCCTATACCTATACACACCCATATACCCATACACACACAAACCCCTATATTTACACACACACACACACACACACACACCTATACCTATACACACCCATATACCCATACACACACAAACCCCTATATTTACACACACACACACACACACACACACACACCTATACCTACACACACACCCATATAGCCATAGCATATATACACACACTCTTATACCTGCACACACACCCTACCTACACACACACACTCTTATACCTGCACACACACACCTATACCTACACACACACACTCTTATACCTGCAAACACACCCCTATACCTACACACACACACTCTTATACCTGCACACACACCCTACCTACACACACACACACTCTTATACCTGCACACACCCCTATACCTACACACACACCCTACCTACACACACACACTCTTATACCTGCACACACACCCTACCTACACACACACACTCTTATACCTACACACACCCCTATACCTACACACACACCCTACCTACACACACACACTCTTATACCTGCACACACACCCCTATACCTACACACACACACTCTTATACCTGCACACACACCCCTATACCTACACACACACACTCTTATACCTGCACACACACCCCTATACCTACACACACACACTCTTATACCTGCACACACACCCCTATACCTGCACACACACCCCGGTACCAACACACACACACCCCTATACCTGCACACACACCCCGGTACCAACACACACACACCCCTATACCTACCAGTGGTGACCCGTCAGGGTCAGTAAGTCCTTCTCTGCTGGCCTAAACAGCGGTGATCTGAATCACTGACCTGCATTTTAATATATTTAATATATTTTTCCATGAATGTGTATTAAATTATTCCCAATAGTCTATTCTCTACATTTCATAGCTTTGCAGTTTGCAGATTGCAGTTTGCTGCATATGGCATCAAGAATGTCTTTTTTGAGAAAAGTAACCGTAATAAAATGGACTATTCCTTGGGAGGTGTGAAATACTGTAGTCTGATTTCTTTTTTACTTTGTTATTTAACGGGTGATTAGTATCTATTGCTGTGGCGTCCAGGGGCGGTTCTAGAATTTTCATTTAAGGGGGGCTCCGCCCCCAATGAGGGAATAATAGTGAAAAATAAATACCTACACACACACTCCTTTATGCCTACACACATCTATACCCACACAAACACATCCCTATACACACTCACACCCCTATACCTACACCCACAACCCCACACCTACACACACACACACAATCCTATACCTAAACACACACAGACACAGACACACACACACACTCCTATACCTACACACACACTCCCCTATACCTACACACATATACTCCTATACCTTCAAACACACACCCCTAGACTCAAACACACACACACACACATATACCTACACACACACCTATACTTACACACACACCCATACCCACACATACACTTCCCTATCCTATCCCCACACACAGACACTCACACACCTATACCCAGACACACACACACCCCTATACCTAGACACACACCGCTACTGGATGCTGGATGATAGAATGGACCAGACTGCCAACACAGATGCTCTGTGCAGGAAAGGACAGAGCTGGCTATACTTCCTAAGAAGGCTGGCATCCTTTAACATCTGCAAAGAGCTGCTGCAGATGTTCTATCAGACTGTTGTGGTGAGTGCCCTCTTCTATGCGGCAGTGTGCTGGGGAGGCAGCATCAAGAAGAAGGACGCCTCACGTCTGGACAAGCTGGTGAGGAAGGCGGGCTCGATTGTGGGCTCAGAACTGGACAGCCTGACATCAGTGGCAGAGAGGAGGGCGCTGAGCAGGCTCCTGTCCATCATGGACAATCCACTGCACCCACTGTACAACATCATCTCCAGACAGGTTGCTGTCACTGCCCTGCTCCACTGACAGACTGAGGAGGTCGTTCCTCCCCCATGCCATGCGACTCTTCCACACAGGGTGGGAGGAGTCAGTGCTGACACTACTCTCTGTCCTGGACTGTACAATAAAACACACACTACACACAGTACACTCCGGTTTATACAGAACTCTTCAATACACTGAGATTTACACAGGACTCAAACACGCAGTTTTTGCACATCACCTCACTGGGTCTGTAACTTTAAACTCAGGTTTTCCTTATCTTATATTATTGTTACTTTTTGTTATATTTATTTTATTATCGGATATTTGTCATATATTTGTGTAACATTTTGTTTTTTGTTATACTTTGTGTTTTTGTACCATTAAATTCAGGTATTTTAGTATTTTTTGTTATATTCCTTATTTTTTTATTTATTACCTGTTCTTGTGGATACTGCTGGAAGGTGTAAATTTCCCTTTGGGATGAATAAAGTATCTATCTATCTATCTATCTATCTATCTATCTATCTATCTATCTATCTATCTATCTATCTATCTATCTATCTATCTGATTTGGTTTACAATTGATTATTGTGCTCACTTGCGCCCTCTTATGGGAATAGCAGACAATACAGTACTCTTTTATCTCTAACATTAAGAATTGCCTTTAGAATTTGAATATAATAATATGCTAATATTTAAGAAAGTAATTCGAATTTAGCTTTGCAGCCATTTTGACATACCCCCCCACACCCCTATACCTACACACACACCCCTATACGTACACACACACACCTATACCTACAAACACACACCCCTATACCCATACACACCCACACCCCTATACCTACACACACACACCCCTATACCTACACACACACACCTATACCCATACACAAACACCCCTATACCTACACACACACACCCCATACCCATACACACACACACCCCTATACCCATACACACACACCCCTATACCTACACACACAGCCCTATACCTACACACAAACACACACACACCCCTATACCCATACACACACACCCCTATACCCATACACACACACCCCTATACCCATACACACACACCCCTATACCCATACACACACACCCCTATACCTACACACACACACGTATACCCATACACACACACCCCTATACCTACACACACACACCCCTATACCCATACACACACACCCCTATACCTACACACACAGCCCTATACCTACACACAAACACACACACACCCCTATACCCATACACACACACCCCTATACCCATACACACACACCCCTATACCCATACACACACACCCCTATACCTACACACACACACCTATACCCATACACACACACCCCTATACCTACACACACACACCCCATACCCATACACACACACACCCCTATACCTACACACACACACCTATACCCATACACACACACCCCTATACCTACACAAACACACCCCATACCCATACACACACACACCCCTATACCCATACACACACACCCCTATACGTACACACAAACACCCCTATACCCATACACACACACCCCTATACCCATACACACACACCCCTATACCCCTACACAAACACCCCTATACCTACACACACACACCCCTATACCCATACACACACACCCCTATACCCATACACAAACACCCCTATACCTACACACACACACCCCATACCCATACACACACACACCCCTATACCTACACACACAGCCCTATACCTACACACAAACACACACACACCCCTATACCCATACACACACACCCCTATACCCATACACAAACACCCCTATACCCATACACACACACCCCTATACCTACACACACACACCCCTATACCCATACACACACACCCCTATACCCATACACAAACACCCCTATACCTACACACACACACCCCATACCCATACACACACACACCCCTATACCCATACACACACACCCCTATACCTACACACACAGCCCTATACCTACACACAAACACACACACACCCCTATACCCATACACACACACCCCTATACCCATACACACACACCCCTATACCCATACACACACACCCCTATACCTACACACACACACACCTATACCCATACACACACACCCCTATACCCATACACACACACCCCTATACCTACACACACACCCCATACCCATACACACACACACACCTATACCCATACACACACCCCTATACCCATACACACACACCCCTATACCTACACACACACCCCTATACCCATACACACACACCCCTATACCCATACACACACACCCATATACCCATACACACACACCCCTATACCCATACACACACACCCCTATACCCATACACACACACCCCTATACCTACACACACACCCCATACCCATACACACACACCCCTATACCTACACACACACCCCTATACCCATACACACACACACACCCCTATACCCATACACACACACCCCTATACCCATACACACACACCCCTATACCCATACACACACACACCCCTATACCCATACACACACACACCCCTATACCCATACACACACACCCCTATACCCATACACACACACACCCCTATACCCATACACACACACACCCCTATACCCATACACACACACACCCCTATACCCATACACACACACACCCCTATACCCATACACACACACACCCCTATACCCATACACACACACACACCCCTATACCCATACACACACCCCCCTATACCCATACACACACACCCCTATACCTACACACACACACACCTATACCCATACACACACACCCCTATACCCATACACACACACCCCTATACCTACACACACACACCCCTATACCCATACACACACACCCCTATACCTACACACACCCCATACCCATACACACACACACCCCTATACCCATACACACACACCCCTATACCTACACACACACACCTATACCCATACACACACACCCCTATACCCATACACACACACCCCTATACCTAAACACACACCCCATACCCATACACACACACACCCCTATACCCATACACACACACCCCTATACCTACACACACACACCCCATACCCATACACACACACCCCTATACCTACAAACACACACCCCATACCCATACACACACACACACCTATACCCATACACACACCCCTATACCCATACACACACACCCCTATACCTACACACACACCCCTATACCCATACACACACACCCCTATACCCATACACACACACCCATATACCCATACACACACACCCCTATACCCATACACACACACCCCTATACCCATACACACACACCCCTATACCTACACACACACACCTATACCCATACACACACACCCCTATACCCATACACACACACCCCTATACCTACACACACACACCTATACCCATACACACACACCCCTATACCCATACACAAATACCCTTATACCTAGACACACACACCCCATACCCATACACACACACCCCTATACCCATACACACACACCCCTATACCTACACACACACACCCCATACCCATACACAAACACCCCTATACCTACACACACACACCCCATACCCATACACACACACACCCCTATACCCATACACACACACCCCTATACCCATACACACACACCCCTATACCTATACACACACACTCCTATACCCATACACACACACACACACCCCTATACCCCTACACACACACACCCCATACCCATACACACACACACCCCTATACCCATACACACACACCCCTATACCCATACACACACACACCCCTATACCCATACACACACACCCCTATACCTACACACACACAGCCCTATACCTACACACAAACACACACACCCCTATACCCATACACACACACCCCTATACCTACACACACCTATACCTACACACACACACCCCATACCCATACACACACACACCCCTATACCCTTACACACCCACACCCCTATACCCTTACACACACACACACCCCTATACCCATACACACACACATCCCTATACCCTTATACACCTACACCCCTATACCCTTACACACACACCCCTATACCCATACACACACACCCCTATACCTATACACACACACCCCTATACCCATACACACACACACACACCCCTATACCCATACACACACACACCCCATACCCATACACACACACACCCCTATACCCATACACACACACACCCCATACCCATACACACACACCCCTATACCTACACACACACAGCCCTATACCTACACACAAACACACACACACCCCTATACCCATACACACACACCCCTATACCTACACACACCTATACCCATACACACACACCCCTATACCCATACACACACACACACCTATACCCTTACACACCCACACCCCTATACCCTTACACACACACACACCCCTATACCCATACACACACACCCCTATACCCATACACACACACACCCCTATACCCATACACACACACCCCTATACCTACACACACACACCCCTATACCCATACACACACACCCCTATACCTATACACACACACTCCTATACCCATACACACACAAACACACCCCTATACCCATACACACACACACCCCATACCCATACACACACACACCCCTATACCCATACACACACACCCCTATACCTATACACACACACCCCTATACCCATACACACACACCCCTATACCTACACACACCTATACCCATACACACACACCCCTATACCCATACACACACACCCCTATACCTACACACACCCCATACCCATACACACACACACCCCTATACCCATACACACACACCCCTATACCTACACACACACACACCTATACCCATACACACACACCCCTATACCCATACACACACACCCCTATACCTAAACACACACCCCATACCCATACACACACACACCCCTATACCCATACACACACACCCCTATACCTACACACACACACCCCATACCCATACACACACACCCCTATACCTACAAACACACACCCCATACCCATACACACACACACACCTATACCCATACACACACCCCTATACCCATACACACACCCCTATACCTACACACACACACACCCCTATACCCATACACACACACCCCTATACCCATACACAAACACACACACACCCCTATACCCATACACACACACCCCTATACCTACACACAAACACACACACACCCCTATACCCATACACACACACCCCTATACCTACACACACACACCCCTATACCCATACACACACACCCCTATACCTATACACACACACTCCTATACCCATACACACACAAACACACCCCTATACCCATACACACACACACCCCATACCCATACACACACACACCCCTATACCCATACACACACACCCCTATACCCATACACACACACACCCCTATACCCATACACACACACCCCTATACCTACACACACACACCTATACCTACACACACACACCCCTATACCCATACACACACACCCCTATACCCATACACAAACACCCCTATACCCATACACACACACCCCATACCCATACACACACACCCCTATACCTACACACACACCCCATACCCATACACACACACACCCCTATACCCATACACACACACCCCTATACCTACACACACACACCCCTATACCCATACACACACACCCCTATACCCATACACACAAACCCCATACCCATACACACACACACACCTATACCCATACACACACCCCTATACCCATACACACACACCCCTAAACCTACACACACACCCCTATACCCATACACACACACCCCTATACCCATACACACACACCCATATACCCATACACACACACCCCTATACCCATACACACACACCCCTATACCCATACACACACACCCCTATACCTACACACACACCCCATACCCATACACACACACCCCTATACCTACACACACACCCCATACCCATACACACACACACCCCTATACCCATACACACACACCCCTATACCTACACACACACACACCTATACCCATACACACACACCCCTATACCCATACACACACACCCCTATACCTACACACACACACCCCTATACCCATACACACACACCCCTATACCTACACACACCCCATACCCATACACACACACACCCCTATACCCATACACACACACCCCTATACCTACACACACACACACCTATACCCATACACACACACCCCTATACCCATACACACACACCCCTATACCTAAACACACACCCCATACCCATACACACACACACCCCTATACCCATACACACACACCCCTATACCTACACACACACACCCCATACCCATACACACACACCCCTATACCTACAAACACACACCTATACCCATACACACACACCCCTATACCCATACACACACACCCATATACCCATACACACACACCCCTATACCCATACACACACACCCCTATACCCATACACACACACCCCTATACCTACACACACACCTATACCCATACACACACACCCCTATACCCATACACACACCCCTATACCCATACACACACACCCCTATACCTACACACACACACACCCCATACCCATACACACACACACCCCTATACCCATACACACACACCCCTATACCTACACACAAACACACACACACCCCTATACCTACACACACAGCCCTATACCTACACACAAACACACACACACCCCTATACCCATACACACACACTCCTATACCCATACACACACACACACACACACCCCTATACCCATATACACACACACCCCATACCCATACACACACACACCCCTATACCCATACACACACACCCCTATACCCATACACACACACACCTCTATACCCATACACAAACACCCCTATACCTACACACACACACCTATACCTACACACACACACCCCTATACCCATACACACACACCCCTATACCCATACACACACACCCCTATACCTACACACACACACCCCATACCCATACACAAACACCCCTATACCTACACACACACACCCCATACCCATACACACACACACCCCTATACCCATACACACACACCCCTATACCTACACACACAGCCCTATACCTACACACAAACACACACACACCCCTATACCCATACACACACACCCCTATACCTACACACACAGCCCTATACCTACACACACACACCCCATACCCATACACACACACACCCCTATACCCATACACACACACACCCCTATACCCATACACACACACACCCCTATACCCATACACACCCACCCCTATACCCTTACACACACACACCCCTATACCCATACACACACACACACCCCTATACCCATACACACACACACCCCTATACCCATACACACACACACCCCTATACCCATACACACACACACCCCTATACCCATACACACACACACCCCTATACCCATACACACACACACCCCTATACCCATACACACCCACACCCCTATACCCATACACACACACACACCCCTATACCCTTACACACACACACACACCTATACCCATACACACACACACACACCCCTATACCCATACACACACACACACCCCTATACTCATACACACACACACCCCTATACCCATACACACACACACCCCTATACCCATACACACCCACACCCCTATACCCATACACACACACACCCCTATACCCATACACACCCACACCCTTATACCCATACACACACACACACCTATACCCATACACACACACCCCTATACCCATACACACACACACCCCTATACCCATACACACACACACCCCTATACCCATACACACACACACCCCTATACCTACACACACACACCCATATACCTACACACCCACACCCCTATACCCATACACACACACACCCCTATACCCATACACACACACACCCCTATACCCATACACACACACCCCTATACCCATACACACACACACACCCCTATACCCATACACACACACACACCCCTATACCCATACACACCCACACCCCTATACCCATACACACACACACACCCCTATACCCATACACACACACACCCCTATACCCATACACACATACACCCCTATACCCATACACACACACACCCATATACCTATACACACACACCCCTATACCCATACACACACACACCCCTATACCTATACACACACACACCCCTATACCCATACACACACACACCCCTATACCCATACACACACACACCCCTATACCCATACACACACACACCCCTATACCCATACACACCCCTATACCCATACACACACACCCCTATACCCATACACACACACACACCCCTATACCCATACACACCCACACCCATATACCTACACACCCACACCCCTATACCCATACACACACACACACCCCTATACCCATACACACACACACCCCTATACCCATACACACACACACCCCTATACCCATACACACACACCCCTATACCCATACACACACACACACCCCTATACCCATACACACACACACCCCTATACCCATACACACACACACCCCTATACCCATACACACACACCCCTATACCCATACACACACACACCCATATACCTACACACCCACACCCCTTTACCCATACACACACACACCCCTATACCCATACACACACACCCCTATACCCATACACACACACCCCTATACCCATACACACACACCCCTATACCCATACACACACACACACACACCTATACCCATACATACACACCCTTATACCCTTACACACACACACCCCTATACCCATACACACCCACACCCCTATACCCATACACACACACCCCTATACCCATACACACCCACACCCCTATACCCATACCCACACACAGACCTATACCCATACACACCCACACCCCTATACCCATACACACACACCCCTATACCCATACACACACACACCCCTATACCCATACACACACACACCCCTATACCCATACACACACACACCCCTATACCCATACACACCCACCCCTATACCCTTACACACACACACCCCTATACCCATACACACACACACACCCCTATACCCATACACACACACACCCCTATACCCATACACACACACACCCCTATACCCATACACACACACACCCCTATACCCATACACACACACACCCCTATGCCCATACACACCCACACCCCTATACCCATACACACACACACACCCCTATACCCTTACACACACACACACCCCTATACCCATACACACACACATCCCTATACCCATACACACACACACACCCCTATACCCATACACACACCCACACCCCTATACCCTTACACACACACCCCTATACCCATACACACACACCCCTATACCTATACACACACACCCCTATACCCATACACACCCACACCCTTATACCCATACACACACACACACCTATACCCATACACACACACACCCCTATACCCATACACACACACACCCCTATACCCATACACACACACACCCCTATACCCATACACACATACACCCCTATACCCATACACACACACACCCATATACCTACACACCCACACCCCTATACCCATACACACACACACCCCTATACCCATACACACACACACCCCTATACCCATACACACACACCCCTATACCCATACACACACACACCCCTATACCCATACACACACACACACCCCTATACCCATACACACCCACACCCCTATACCCATACACACACACACACCCCTATACCCATACACACACACACCCCTATACCCATACACACATACACCCCTATACCCATACACACACACACCCATATACCTACACACCCACACCCCTATACCCATACACACACACACCCCTATACCTATACACACACACACCCCTATACCCATACACACACACACCCCTATACCCATACACACACACACCCCTATACCCATACACACCCCTATACCCATACACACACACACCCCTATACCCATACACACACACACACACCCCTATACCCATACACACACACACCCATATACCTACACACCCACACCCCTATACCCATACACACACACACACCCCTATACCCATACACACACACACCCCTATACCCATACACACACACACCCCTATACCCATACACACACACACCCCTATACCCATACACACACACACCCCTATACCCATACACACACACCCCTATACCCATACACACACACACACCCCTATACCCATACACACACACACCCCTATACCCATACACACACACACACCCCTATACCCATACACACACACCCCTATACCCATACACACACACACCCTATACCTACACACCCACACCCCTTTACCCATACACACACACACCCCTATACCCATACACACACACCCCTATACCCATACACACACACCCCTATACCCATACACACACACCCCTATACCCATACACACACACACACACACACACCTATACCCATACATACACACCCTTATACCCTTACACACACACACCCCTATACCCATACACACCCACACCACTATACCCATACACACACACCCCTATACCCATACACACCCACACCCCTATACCCATACACACACACACACCCCTATACCCATACACACACACACACCCCTATACCCATACACACACACCCCTATACCCATACACACACACCCCTATACCCATACACACACACACCCCTATACCCATACACACACACACACCCCTATACCCATACACACCCACACCCCTATACCCATACACACACACACCCCTATACCCATACACACACACCCCTATACCCATACACACACACACCCCTATACCCATACACACACACCCCTATACCCATACACACACACCCCTATACCCATACACACACACACACACTTCATATGTACTTCTGCATTTGATTGCTGTATCTCTACTGATTACTTCTTCTGCATGAAAGTATGGTGCATTAAAAGTCCATGATCTGTGTGAGAAGTCGTTTCTAACCAGTGTTTCAGTTTTGAAAGTGACCTCCAACAGGCTGTAAGAGGTCTACATGCTTAAATTAAACCTCTCACAAGTAAACAGGAGACATCTCTGAGCTAAGAGATACCTGAAACTGTTGTAGACTAAATATCATTGGAACACTGAGATATGAGACTTAAAACACAAACAAACATTCAAACACACAATAATACTGACAACAAATATCCATAATTATTGGCACCCTTCAAAAAAATGTGTAAAAAATGATACAAAATCTGCAGTACTGTGCACAAGTCCGCAGATTAGGTATAATAAATAATATAAATATAAATATATATATATATATATATAGATATATATATATATATATATATATATATATATATATATATATATATATATAAATAATAAATAATAAATAATAAATAATAAATAATAAATAATAAATAATAAATATATATAGTAATAATAATATAATAAATAAAAATAATAATGAGGTAAAAGCATGCAATTCTGTTTAAAATAAAATGTTTGTCTTTTAAAAATTTTAATTTCATTTTCCCAGAAAAATAAATCAGAGAGGAATGTTAGGTTATTGTGGTTAGAGAAATATTGTATAATAATATTTCAAGACAAAAAAAACTAGACAAACAGATTTTGTACACCACAAAAAGAAACGTCTGGTAGGCGGAGTCATAAATATCTAACAAGCATAGGTTTGATTATTTAAAACACACAGGATGTTGAGTTCAGAGAAAAGAAACTCGAGACGTCCACAGCTTCCTCGTGTGAGTGTAATGCACAGCTTTCATCTAGATGGAGCCAGAAGACAGCAGTGAGGAGCAGAAAGCAGCTTTACTACTGAAACATCAGCAGAATTAAACAGAACAGAAACAGAACAGAATTTACTGTATGGGGGAAATAATGGAAATATAATCAGAAAAAATAAAAACAAAAATGTTCAAAGTAATATTTTTAAATTTACAATTGCACCTGGATTTAGATATGCATGTTAATAAAAAAATATATAGAATAATTATAGTTACTATTAATAATTAATCTAAAGATCAGGGAATCCATCCCCTGCATATTATAATAAATAAATGTTATTTTTAAAAAAATGATTAGTATTTCTTTGTTATTGGTTACTACCCCGATCAACCATGCATAACATTATGACCACCTGTCTTGTGTTAGTCCGCCTTTTGCTGCCAGAACAGCCCTGACCCGTCGAGGCATGGACTCCACTACATCCCTGAAGGTGTGCTGTGGGATCTGGCACCAAGATGTTAGCAGCAGATCCTTTAAGTCCCTTAAGTTGTGAGGTGGAGCCTCCATGAATCAGACTTGTTTGTCCAGAACATCCCACAGATGCTGGATTGGATTAAGATCTGGGGAATTTGGAGGCGGAGTCAACACCTCAAACTGGTTGTTATGGTCATCAAACCATTCCTGAACCATTTCTGCTTTGTGGCACGGTGCATTATCCTGCACACACACCCAGACATCCACGTGATGTAAAAGAAAACGTGATTCATCAGACCAGGCCACTGTGTTCAATTGCTTAGTGGTCCAGTTCTGATCTCATGTGTCTAGTGTTGGGGTTTTTGGGGTCAGCATGGGCACCCTGACCGGTCTTCGGCTAACCGGCCCCAAATGCAACAACTGTCCTGCACTGTGTATTCTGACCCCTTTCTATCAGAACCAGCATTAACTTCTTCAGCAGTTTGATCAACAGTAGCTCGTCTGTTGGATCGGATCACACGGGCCAGTCTTCACTGCCCACGTGCATCAATGAGCCTTGACCACCCATGACCCTGTCACCGGTTCACCACTGTTCCTTCCTTGGACCACTTTTGATAGATACTGACCACTGCAGACCGGGAACACCCCACAAGAGCTGCAGTTTTGGAGATGCTCTGATCCAGTGGTCTAGACATCACAATTTGGTCCTTTTGGTCAAACTCACTCAAATCCTTACACTTGTCCATTTTTCCTGCTTCTAACATCAACTTTGAGGACAAAATGTTGACTTGCTGTCTGATATATCCCACCCACTAACAGGGGCCATGATGAGGAGATACTCAGTCTGATTCACTTCACCTCTCACTGGTCACAGTGTTATAGCTGATCGGTTTATATATATATATAAGACAGAAAAGTTTAAAGTAAAGTTTCATTTCATAAATAAGAAGTGCAGACACCAGACATGAGGTTCTGGTAATCTTTAGCTCTTCACACCTTGCTTAAAGCTGCAGAAGTGTGACCCTAGTCGTGGTTGCTGTGTGGTTAGTGTATCATCAGCTCGATCACTGCATGGTGAACAATTCCTGGGTTAATATTCAGAACAGCGTTTCTGTCTAGAATTATTCAGCACATCACAAGCTTTAAACCTGGACACACAGTGCAAACTCTAGACATGTGCCGATCAATATTTAAGTATTTAATCATATTTATTATAGAAATCTGTCTATCACCAGACGAGATGCTAGGACTCGTACTTTGCATAATATTTGCATATTTATGTTTGGGGTTGTTTTTACATTTAATTTGGGAAAGAAACAAGCAAAAGAAAGACACCATTCAGAAAAATAAAGTTTATTGGTCTTTAAACATGTCATGTTTTATATTTATATATATATCTATGTATATATATATATAAGGCTGTAATAATATCATAGCTTAAAAATGATGGTGATCTGAACGTCGGCACATGCCTAGTCATTACTACGCTCCGCCTCTATCTACATGTTTGTGTTATGACATCACACTGTTAGAAATGATCCTTATAAAGTTCGCTGCTTGGTTCCTTGTCATTTGTTTTTTATTTATTTATTTATAAATGCCCGTTTTTTTAATCCCAAAAACAAGACACATTCCATTTCCACACCTTTTCTCTTCATATATCTCTGCTTTATATATTAATGCGTATAAAAACATATTAGTGTGTTTGTGTGTTTGAGTGTGTGTGTGTGTGTGTGTGTGTGTGTGTGTGTGCACACCGTATGCATATACACATATCTACATGAACATATTTACATTATTCCTTAGGTTCTGATAATGATATTCACATCGATACAAAGCCCTTTGTTGTTGAAAATAAATGTAAAAAAGAAAACTGTAAATAAAAGAAACAGTACAGTTTGTTGTGGTTGTTGTATTGCCTCTGTTTCATCTCTCACACACACACACACACACACACACCATTCGTGAAGCTGTAAGCTGGACTGATCAGTGTTAATAATTCTATAGCACATGCTGAGTGTGGAAGCGTGACGGCGTGTGTGAGCCAGCGGCAGCTTTTTAGTTCCAGCTCCTGGAGGATGATCCGCAGAGTGAGCGAGCTTCACTGATCCAGGATCATCTCAATTATCTTTCCAAATACAGAACCTCGAGCATGTCGACTTTACGTTACCATAGCAAAGTGCACTTGGACAAACCTTAGCATCACTTTCACGGCTAATTGATTCTGTAGGTGAAAACATTTCCATCATTTAGCTTCAAAATCCATCGGTTTAACTTCAGCATTCTTCAGCTGTTTTTAAGTCTTATGCTAATGTAGCTATTCTTAGCCTAAAATCTACACGTTTTTTTTTTTTACACGTTATAACTGATCACGTGTATTTAACGGACGTAACAAGCGCGACTGATTAGTGATTAGTTCACTGCTATAAATAAGTATGCCAACCTGAAGTTTCCAGCTGCGCGTCACTGTCCAATCAAATACCAAACACTAAAATACTCTGACCGCTAGCCGTGTAGCTGTTACGTTTCCATGACCTGCCTTCACCTTTATAATTTGCATAAATGTACGTGATTGGCTGCAGAGTTTTAAAGACGTTAATCGACTCCAATGTTCAGAATTATTTCCGCAGATTCTTCACACTGCTCTTTGTTGTTTTTGTTTTGTTATCAAAACTCTTTCAATAAGCCTGGATGATGCTAGCTCGCTCCGCTCCGGAATCCGCTCCAGCCGGACATGGCGCATATGTTCTGTGATGGCGGAGAAACAGGAAGTGGCTGTGATGAAGCGTGATGGGCGTGTTAGGAACGTTCAGTGTGTAACCACGTTAATTAAAGGCCCTGAATCTTTTATTTTGGCAATCAGTATATAAACGAGTCACGTGTCTACAAATAGCTAACATGCACTAACCATGTTTTAACCGTGCCCCTCCCCTGCCCACTTAACCCCTCCCACTCCCCCTCCCATACCCACCCCAAAACCCCCCTCCTCCACCCAAAACTCACTAATAAACATCTTTACACATGCATTCAAGTTATTATTGGTGAAGAATATATATATTACATCTAAAATAAAATAAAGTAGAAGGTAAACAGTATGTGTGATATGAACAACAAACAATAATGCCTGTGCAAATTTTAAAAAAAACAAGGACTGTAAATAAAATGGACGCTAATCACAGCGGTGATGAATGTTGGCTCGGACAATGCTAAAGACTTAGCAAAGCGAAGAGATTCAGTCGTCCTTAGCCTGCTTTTACTGTTGTTTTGTTTTTTCCCCCTCAACAACACACCAGAATTCCAACCAGGCATGTGCAAATATTCCAGCATGAAAATCTCTGGAGTTCTGTTTTGTATTTTAATCCAAAGCTAGGCAATATTTGAGATAATACGCCATCAGGATATGGTGTATGACTGGCTAACAGCACACATCTGGCACGTCTAATCACAACAAATCTGATCTAATCTGTGCAAACATAAACGTACATTTCATCATCATCATCATCATCATCATACTAACCCTATAACATGAATCAATTCAATTCAATTCAATTCAGTTCGTTAAATGCATAGATTGTCCAATTATTCATAATAATCTGATGTATTAATAACGATTATTATTATTATTAATAATAAACATGCAAACGCCTTCCAGTGTGTTGGATCTTCTCCCGTGTCGCTCGCATCCTGATGTAAACTTACTAAACTGGTTAAACACCAAACAGACACTGACCTCAGAATACTGCTGACAATTTTGGCAAATAAATGTTGTACATATTTTCTCGGCTGGACCTTAGAGGGACAGAGAAGCTGGCATAAAAAAAACAAAAAAACAGCAAATCAATAAAGAAATGAAAGAAGAATCTTTAATCTAGAGGAAAAATGTCCATTTCGACCTGATTGCTTCTCTGTCATCGTTAATTAGCGCATGCTCTGGATTATAAAATGAGTCTAATTTAAATAGATCAGTAATATAGTTGGTCTGATTGTAATAATCTGAGCATTCTGTAGTGTATTTAGTTTTTAGATAAACAAACATATTAAAAATTATTGTACAGATTGTTATTAGCAATTTACTTATAGATAGTTACGACTGCTAGCGATTTATCTGAAATGAATTAAAAATGTCTCTCGCATTGTAAGAGATCCTGTGAGGTCCAGTGTGAATGCGGTGTATTTATTTTAGATTGGGTTTTCTAGCACAACCTAAGCGAAGAAGCTCACCATAAAACACCACACTTATAAAATAAGGAATGTCCAGATAAGTGACCTGAACCGTGACAGTTACTGATTTTGGTAGCTTGGGTGGGTGTAGTAAAGATGTGGAGCTTAGTGGTTAAGGTGTTGGACTACTGACCAGAAGGTTATAAGTTTGAATCCCAGGTCCACCAATCTGCCACCACTGGGCCCCTGAGCAAGGCCCTTAACCCTCAATTACTCAGTTGAATTAAATGAGATAAGTAAGTTGTTAAGGGTTTATACCAAATGTAAAATATACTGTAATGACACGATCGGGGTTTTGTTTTTTAGGGCTGTTACCACTTCAGTTTCTGAACATCCAGACAACAGACTTCTCCGTCCGGTTATCAGTAAACGTTCTGTTTTCATTGTCAGGTCCCTCACCAGACCGGAGAAGAGAAATATAATCATTCACATAAAAGCAGCTGATTGGCTGGAACAGAGGATGTGCTATGGATCTGTTTCAAGTACTATTTATGGTTTGATCCACCGCTAAAGTCTTGCCATTAGACAATTAGACAACACTGTGTCTATTACAATCTGATAAACTAGCGTGACTGAAAACAACAAAGCTAAAATCAGCGTTTGTGCTAAAACATAAACCGCACACTGCTGTAGCTATTAGCATAAAGAGCGTGTCATTAGAAAGTCTAAATGGTGACACGCTAATTAAATATGTGGTGTGTGACACCCTGTGAGAAAAAAAAGGAAACACTCTGAAGTGCCGAACATTACGCCAGATAAAAATGGTGATTAGAAAACAAAGGAGAGTTCTGTGCATATTGTTTGGCAAATACAGTCTGTTTTTTGTTTGTTTTTGTTGTTGTAAATTCTCTTCCTCTGTATCGTAAAAAGCACCATAAACCTTGTAAACCTTATGAACAGCAAACAAAGGAGGAGTGAGCGTTTCCCTTTGCCTCGGATGGAACAGAAAGACAGGAAATTAAAAAAAAGGGGATGAAGAAGGACAAAGGAGGAAACGTGATGATAAAATAACGAGGATGGAGTGAGAGGTGGATGTGTAGACGTATTTAAATATATCTCTATGTGTGGACTTCACTACTGTACCATAGTAGTGCAGTGTGTGTGTGTGTGTGTGTGTGTGTGTGTGTAGCCTCAGAGCAGAGCGTGCATTACCAGAAGCCATGCTTTCCACCAGCTGCTGCGTGCGATGAGTGGTTGTGCGATGCAAATGCGCCTTGTGCGATGCAAACATTTTTTCCCGAGCCTCCCAGCTCTGCTGCACCTCAGAATTTTCCATACATGAAAATAAAAACAAAAAACATCAGGGTTCCTAAAGTTAATGCTCTGAAGGCTGGTGTAAAAATAGATAGATATATGATAAATAATAGAATATATATATATATACGATAAATGCCATGTTTCAGAGTGTGTACGCAATCGCTTGGTCTCCCGGTAACCTCCGGGTGTATGTTCTTGCATTTGAGGACATGGATACGCCAAAACCTCCTAACGTACCTCACCGTCTTTCACGTCTATAACCTACGAGTGTGTGCCCGTGACCATACCCCACCCCATCCCTCCCCCCAAGACAATTAAAACTATCCCCAGAAACT
Source organism: Hemibagrus wyckioides (assembly GCF_019097595.1). Classification (NCBI taxonomy): domain Eukaryota; kingdom Metazoa; phylum Chordata; class Actinopteri; order Siluriformes; family Bagridae; genus Hemibagrus; species Hemibagrus wyckioides. The sequence continues at coordinate 1,378,612 of NC_080711.1, read as the reverse complement.
GAGGTCAGAGGTCAAATGTTGTTACAACACCCCCCCCCCCACACACACACAC
>NC_080711.1:1266060-1368560 GCF_019097595.1 Hemibagrus wyckioides | reverse complement strand
ATAAAATCATTTAAAAGGGTAATGAGGACTGAGGAGTGGATTTCGGCGAACATAAATGAATGATCTGTTTATAACACGGTAATTATTCAACAAATTTCATCAATTTGTGTCCATTCAGAAAGCAGACCGTGTGAGAATTAGGTTACTTATTTAATCCTGTTATAACTGGTGTGATTAAATATATAATTTATGACATATTTTAATTTTTTGGTGTCCATTTGCTCGATTTTATTCAAGTTTTCAGTGGCATTAAACCGAATGAGATTAGTTTGACTCACGGTCTCTCGTAGAAAAGCTTAAAGCTTAATAAAGTATGCTTGTATGTTTTCACCGTTTTTAGAAAAAATAAATACCAAAAAAGAACAAAGATCTACAAAAAAATCTCCATTCAATCACATCCAGTCATTTAAGCAGGCTGTCCCTACACACGCGCGAGCACCTACGCGCGCGCGCGCGCACACACATACAAACGCGCATACACACACATAGCTAGCTACCATGTAGCCACACTTGCTAACCCAAAGCCAGTGGATTCAGTCAAATTGGCGAAATCATAGCGTTAGATTTAATCGATATTCCTACAAAAAATAGGCAGAAAAGTCAGAAAATGTGGCACTGTTCAGAGCCAGCGGTCATGCCCGGTGCTGTACGCCGCTATGGGCCGTCAGGCAGAGGGACTGGAGCTGGGCAGAAACCATAACACACTCGCCGGCTCGCTTGATTTTATTCCGAAAAAAAGGAACTTGGCTCACACACAGGATGCAACTTTTCTGTGTGATTATCCTCGAAACAAATTCTGACCTCCAATCCGCCTAAAATCCCCCGAACACATCTCTTCTGCCATCTTCTACACCGGCGTCCATATCAGTCGTTTTTTTTTTTTTTTTGCTCGGTGCGGCGATGAACGAACCGACACAGAAACTGTTCAAAAGTGAGTCGAATCTCAAGCACAAACCATTATTTTGTTTGTTTGCTTGCTCACACAAAAGCGCATTTCACGTGACGCATATTCTACTTTCGTACTTAATAATGGAAATAAATGTTTACACCACTCAGGTGTCCAGATTAATATTTCTGGATGCTGATCTTCCTGGTGAATCGAATGAATCAATGCTCGCTCGATGTGTATGGAGTCACTTAAACGAGTTAGTTCAAAAGAGTCGAATCAGTAAAATGATTCATTATTGTAAGTCCCATAAAGCGCTGTTGATCCGGATCAGTTTAGATTCTCCCCTAACGGAAGGACTACAGTTCTGAAATTCACCATACACTAGCACTCTCCGTTGATGACTTGCACGCCATGTGAGATCAATATATGATATTTTTAAGTCTTGCAGTTTGCCATATTGATCGTAGTGCTGTGCTTGTAGAATGACTTGAGCTAACAATAGCGACCTGCAGCATGCATGGGTCAAATCCGGCCTGTGAGTAAAAACATTTCTCAATTCACTTTAACAGAAGTAGAAGGCAATGTATTGTAACGGGTTCGTTTACAATACACTGGAGATTTAAAAACCCTCTACAGAGACTTTACTAGAGAATAAAGGGGCAAATCATCCATCACAACATATTTTCTTAATTTTCATATTCTCCTTTTTTGCTGGACACACTTGCAAAAAAAAAATCATTTATTTTTGGCAAACATCTAAGCACTGTTTGCGTTCACACTGACCTCACACTGATCTCGTGGGGCGGTGGCAGCTCAAGAGGTTAAGGCTCTGGATCATTGACCCGAAAGATCGGGATTCAAGCCCCAGCACTGCCTAGCTGCTACTGTTGGGGCCCTTAAGCAAGGCCCTTAACCCACCCTGCTGCAGGGGCACTGCATCACAGCTGACCCTGCACTCTGACCCCAACCCCCAAGGATGGGATATACAAGGAAACAATTTCACTGTGCAGTAATGTATATGTGACAATTAAAGGCAACTTACTTCCTTTAACTCTGAGTGTTACAAAGCACTGACACTGGAGACTCCTTCCATAAATGTTCCATGAATATATTCACACACATTTTTACACATCACTATGAACTGTAGAAATGACAACATATCAGAATGAGATCATTCATTATAAATAAACCTGTGATTTGCAGCTGCATTACTGTCAGAGCTGCTCTTACAAAGAATCTGACCAACCATCATCCAGAATTCATCACGGCGTAATGTTAAATAATAAACCTGGTCTACAGGTTATGAGCTGCTCTCTTTTGTCACTGTCAAACCTTCTAAGTCTAAAAAGTCATACGTTTTGATCCCAGCATCACCGATGAGCAGTGTATGTAGGGTCCTTGGTCTCACGCTTAAGTTGTATTCTGTCTTATTTGTGAGTGCTGATTTATAAGTGAGTGCTTGGTTAAGATGCATCACCTACATGTGGTTTTTGTAAACCACACAGTTTAAAGAAACATATTCATGTAAGAAACACGTATACCCTCATGTGTATCAGACCGCACCATTCTGGCTAAAGACCTCAAAGGTGGAGCCTGCCCTGTGTCTTGCACATTTATAAATACCCCCACGTAGAGCTGAGGAAGATCAGTAGAAGACCTGAGTAGCATGCCCAGGTTAGCTTCGCTCACACAGACACAGCAAGGTAAGTGGAATAGTCCATAAGGCTGAATTACATGCACATTTTTCATAATGTTTATATACAGATTATTCTATTTATATGTATATTTCTGCACAGATTTATATATTTTTCTAATGACTAAATGATAAGTTAAGGTAATAATAATATGAGATACTAGGAAAATGAGACACATCATTATTTTCCCAGGGTACAATGAACTAAGGGCTATTTCACTTGTATAACACATTTTAGTTGGAGTTTTCATGTCATTTATCCGTCGTGAATATCTACTGATTTCACCTTACAGCCTGGAAAGCACTTTGTTTGCACAGCTGATGAAGGACATTTGTCCTAAACATCCTGAAATCTTCGGGTACTTCACTTTTCACCACATTCACAATCTGCACTAAAGTACACTAGTTATTTAACAGTTTAACACAATAAGCCGACGTTCTTCATCAGCTGGAGGAGTAAACTGCTTCCAAGTCATTTGGAAATATCCAAATGTCCACTTTATTAGGAACAGATAAGGATCTGACATCAACATTTGTACCATGTTCCGAGTGTCTGAGATCACATTTTTGCTAATTCTGATGTTTGATGTGGAAATTAAATGAAGCCCTGGACCTGTATTTACATGATTTTATGCATTTTGTTGCTAATCTAGCCATGGGGGTCACAGTCCAGTGACTTCTGTGCCGGTCCCAAGCCCGGATAAATATAGAGGGTTGCGTCAGGAAGGGCATCCGGTGTAAAACATTGCCAAATTTAACCATGCGAATCATCAGTACTCTAAATTTCATAACGGATCGGTCGAGGCCCGGGTTAACAACGACCACCATCGGCGCCGTTGATCTACAGGGCGCTGGTGTAAATTGGGCTACTGTTGGTCGAAGAAGATGACACTGTGATCTGTAGTGAGAACAGGGAGCAGGTGGAGGAAAACCTGGAGAGGTGGAGGTTTGTGCTGGTGAGAAGAGGAATAAGAGTCAGTGGTAGTAAGACTGTGTACATGTGTGTGAATGACAGGGAGGGAAGTGGAACAGTAAGATTACAGGGTGAAGAGGTGAAGAAGGTACAGGAGTTTAAGTACTTGGGGTCAACAGTCCAGAGTAATGGAGAGTGTGGGAAAGAGGTAAAGAAGCGAGTGCAGGCAGGTTGGAATGGGTGGAGAAAGGTGTCGGGAGTTCTGTGTGATAGAAAAATATCAGCGAGAATCAAGGGGAAGGTGATACAGGACAGTGGTGAGACCGGCCATGCTGTATGATTTAGAGACAGTGTCACTGAGACAGAGACAGGAGTCAGAGCTGGAGGTCACAGAGCTGAAGATGTTGAGGTTCTCTTTGGGAGTGAGACGGTTGGACAGGATTAGGAACGAGTACATCAGAGGGACAGCTCATGTTGGAGGTTTGGGGGACAAAGTTAGGGAGGACAGATTAAGATGGTTTGGACATGTCCAGAGGAGGGACAGTGAGTATATTGGTAGGAGAATGTTGGACATGGAGCTGCCAGGCAGGAGGAAAAGAGGAAGGACAAAGAGGAGGAATATGGATGGAATAAATGAGGAGATGAAGCTAGTGGGTGTATATATTATATATATATATATATATGTGTGTGTGTGTGTGTGTGTGTGTGTGTGTAAATTGTTCTTCCACTGGCAATTTTATTAGTTATTAGGGATTTTAAAAGAGATATATATACTGTATATATATATATATCTTATAGAGTAGAGAATAGAGTGCCTCTGTAATGTTTTATATTTTATAATACATTTATAAGGATTTATACATGATATAATTATTTCATTATTATTGTACCTTTACGGCATTTGGCAGGCCGCTATTGACCAGTAGTCGAAAGTCTTTACCCTTTTATTGTGGCATGCATTTGCTATAACATTTAAAAGGTTATCATATGTATCAATGATTATAAACATTATATTTATATTTATATGTTTATTGAGTTGTATTCAGTACATTTCCAAAGAAAAAGCACTAAAATAAAAGAAATCCAGTCACGGCAGAAATCTGGATTGAGTTTGATTTCAGACTGTAATGACTTCTACAAACTTGTATGATAGAACCAACAGCTACTGACATCAGCGTGGTGAAGCTGGAGGGGTAAATATGTGGTATAAATAGATGTGGTAGCTTAGTTTTTAAGGTGTTGTGCTACTGATCAGAAGGTTATGAGTTCAAATCCCAGGTCCACCAAGCTGCCACTGCAGCGCCCTTGAGCAACACCCTTATTACCCTCAGTTGTATAAAATGAGATAAATTGGATGTTGCTCTGGTTAAGGGCGTCGGCCAAATGACAGAAATTTAAATAGAGTAGATTTCTATGTGTGATCATATGTGTGTTGGGACAGCTTTTGTGATGTTGAAAAGGTGGTAACCCATTTGTATAGTTCAATTCAATTTTATTTTATTTGTATAGCGCTTTTAAAAGTGGACTTTAGTCACAAGTAGCTTTGTGTGTATGTGAAAGAGAGAGAGATAAGACAGAATATTAGATATGCTTGAGGTCATGTGATGCTTAAGGACTATGTACTTTAGGTGCAAAGTGCAGGCAGGGACTCCAGCAAGTTTTTGCTAGGACATCATAACTACAAAGGGGTTTCCTGGGACATAAAGCATCCAACCACTTTATAGTTAGCAAACCTGAGTGACTTGCGAGGGTGGTAATGCGACATCATACAAACATCCCAGTACACCAAACACTGTATGGCCATGAACCTACCAGATCTGCTCCTTTACCTAAGAAAAACTAGACATAGAAAGCTTGACAAATAAATGTTTCTTCAGCCTAGACTTAAACATTGAGACTGTGTCTGAGTCATGAATTGGAAGGCTTTTTCTTAACTGTGGGGCTTTAAATGAAAAAGCTCTGCCCCCTGCTGTAGCCTTTACCATTTGAGGTACTACCAAATAACCTTGGAAGGTTAAGAAGGCGTGTCCAATCCTAAAAAAACATTTCACTAAGGTAATGAGCTAGTCAGTGCTTTATAGGTCAGTAGTATTTTAAAATCAATCAATGTAAGATTTGACTAGGAGCCAATGTAGTGTGACTAAGATTATATATCACGTAGAGTAGTGTGGTCAGTGGTGTCAAAAGCTGCATTAAGTTTAAGCAGCAGCAGCAAACCCAGATTAAACCCTTCTCAGGGGCCAGTAACAGGTCATTGACCACTTTAACCAGTGCTGTCTCTGTGCTATGATGAGGCCTATATCCTGACTGATACATTTCATGAATGTTATTCCTATGTAGATGTGAGCATCACTGCTGTGCTACAACCTTGTATAGGATCTTGGAGATAAAGGGGAGCTATTTTTTTATCTGCAATTGGGACAGATAGATAGATACGCTAATCTGATAGCACTAAGAGTTTTTCCTTTCATGATACTTGAAATACTACCAATTTAGTTTGACACCATTTAGATTCTAATTATCTGGTGGTCTGTTTTAAAGTGTGTGAGTGTTTGTGTGATCATTATACCAGAATGCTAGTTTTTTCTCTCCATTTATTTTTCAGCGGAGGTATATTTTAAGATAGAGCTACGCTATCTAGGGTGTAGTGAAACACTGACATCTTTTAATACAGAAACAGGATAAACACCAAGTCCAGCCATGCTGCAGACATTGCTGATTTGGGCCGTGTTTGCCGCAAGTCTCCTTCCTCCATCCAGCCAGCGCTGCTTCAAGGCCAATGAGTCTCAGTGTCAAGATGTGGACTTCGCTCCAGGATCTGACCTGGCAGGAGAAGGCTTTGACATCACCACCATGCAACGGAAAGGAGCCTTCGTCCTCGACATGAGCACTTGGCTCAATAAGGACAAGTCCTGCACTCTGTGTAAAAACCCCTACATGGGAGGTCAAACTCAGAAGCTCCCGGTTTCTGTGGTGGACTGGAGACCGACTCAGAAGTGCCAAGTAAAGTTGTCCAGCTCCGTCTACGAGTCTAGTGAATCCCTGGTTAGTTCCAGCACCTCCTCTATTGAGAACAACTGGAAGGCAGGTTTGGATATATCTGCTATAAGAGGTCAAGCATCACTGATGCTGGCAGGCAGTAACTCCAAGCTGGCTGAATATTCACTAGGGAAAACCAAGAAAGACAAGTTCAGCTTCACCAGTCATGCTGTTTCATGTGGATATTACAGGTAGGATGTGGAAAATTAGTGTTCTCACAATGCTCTCTCATGTTGATTTATGTATATTTACACAAATACATCATCATTCATCTTTTTTTTTTGAGTTCTACTGTATGGTCTGTCTTCTAGATACAGGGTTTCGAGCAGTCCACTCCTGCACCCAGAGCTGAAGTATAACTTCAAACGCCTCCCTGCAACATATGATAATCATACAAAGCACCTCTATTACAAGCTGATTGACACATTTGGTACTCATTATATCTCAAAGGTGAATGAATGAGATAATGCACTTCTACAGACTTCTCCTTCTAGTATGTAGGAAAGAAAGCTAATAAAGCTTTTGGAGTACTACAACTTGTTCAAAAAAGAACACAAATGTGGTTTTGTTGACTGGAAATGCTGTGTCCAGGTGACTATGGGTGGAGAAGTTCACTCTGTGACCAGCATACAGCAATGCCAGGCATCCCTGCAGGGTCTGAGTGTGGATGAGGTGAAGACATGTCTGGATGTGGAGGCTTCTGTCAGCGTGGGAATTGCAAGCCTGCAGACTGAATACCATCACTGCAAGAAGGTCATGGACAAGACTCTACACAGTAAGAGCTTCTCCAGCAGCTTCAGTGACAGGTTTGTAGTATCCTAATCTTTTCTTTCAGGTTTTTTTAGAGTTCCCTGGCAGGGGTGATAACTTTGTGCATGCTAAGACTTTCAAAAGTCACAGAACATTTGATCATCTTACTGTTAGATCACAGAGAATTTGACCAATCACCACCTCCACAGAAAATCTCATGAATCCTTCTTCCACAGAAAACTGGGCCAACCCCAGTCACTCACAGAAGAAAGTCTGACCAATCCTACTCTTGCAGAAAGTTCAACCTGTTCCAACATAAAATTTGACCAGTACCACACTTGCCCCAAAAGTTATTATTGTTTATTTTCTATATTAAAATATGAAGAAATGGGCATCTGAATTACTGAATGACTGAAAATGACTGAAAGAAGAAAATGAATAATTAGGCACTAGACCATATTCACACTCTAATGATCATGAATTTGGTCTTTGTTAGTCTCATGAACTTCAGACCTGTAAAAAATGTCTGCTTACATGTCCCAATGTCTTCTTCAAATTCTATCATATTTACTGACTTCCATGTTTCTCTCCTCCTTAAAGGGAAACAAACATGATTGGTGGCTACACTCAGAGTGTTGACCTCCTATTCTCCTCAAATAATGACCCCACGGCCTATAAGGAGTGGGTTTCATCTCTGCCTGCTCACCCTGATGTGCTGTCTTATTCATTGGAGCCCCTTCATGAATTGCTGCCGACTATGATGCTGCGCAAGAATTTGTGCAAAGCCATCAAGGACTACATACTTCAGAGAGGCCTCTGGAAAAATTGCACAAGCCGTTGCAACATCGGAGTGAAGGTTAATACCAAGGAGCCGTGCATCTGCAGTTGCCACAACATCCCAGGTGTAGCTCTCAGCTGTTGCCCCACTCAGAGGGGATTTGCTCAGATCACTGTAACTGCAATTAAAGCCACAGATTTATTTGGAGATTACTTTACAAAGACAGATGGATATGTCAAACTCTTCCGCAATGGAAAGATCTTCGTTGGCATGACATCTGTGATCTGGGACAATAACCGGCCAATATGGAACTGGGACTTCAATCTTGGAACTGAGGACCTTACTCAGTTCCACAGTGTGAAGCTGGAGGTGTGGGACAGGGACAGCGGCTGGGATGACGACCTACTCGGGGCGTGCACTATTCAGTTGAAATCTGGAGTGGAAAACAACTTCTGTAGCCTCAATCACGGAACACTGTATTATAAAGTGCAGGTGACGTGCATTCCGGGTTTGACCGGTCCTTCGTGCTCGGAGTACAAGCCCTCTCCTATGGACGCACATCTGGAGAAAGTCTATGTCTCCCGCAATGCTCGTCCGATTCCCACAGGCATGCTGGTGGAGATGGGAGTGCTCCTCGATGAACGTATTCCTCGCTTTAACCAGAGCAACATTCGCAAAAATAAAGGCTTTGAGTTGTAGACCAATTCAGTTCTTTGTGCACGCTTTCACATTTTCAGACCAGCTATTGTAATGTTTATAGTAGAGTAGGTGCACATAATAATGGCACATTACTACTAAACATTTCCTCCTCATTTGTGCTTCCATTTGCCTTCTTTTTAAAGCCTAATAAAAGTCTCACAAAGTAACATACGGTATTGTTAAAATTGTGTAGTTTCATGACTTATGAGCGCTCCTTTTCACTGCTTCAAACTAAAGCCTAATAAAAGTCTCATGAAACAACCCTTTCATAATTTTTGCAAGCTCCACCACATAATTTCTTCACTTCCCAGCCCTCAGCACCTCTCCTAACCATCCTCCCTTGCAGCTGATGGTTTCACCACCTTTGACAAGTGAATGATACAAAATTTGCTCGTTCTTCTCTTCTCCTCTTTAATCTACACATTCAGTCTTCTCCTCCTCTTGCTTTGATATGTTTTTGTCCTTTATTAACAGAATAGATCCTGCAGACTATCTGGTCTTGCAGTTGACTTGTCTTGTCTTGGTGGTGTCTGCAGCACCAATTGCAGAACTCCCCAGATCATTTCACAAAACCTCCCTTTTTTCTCTTCTCTCATTAATGACTGCATAACATCTGGTCATGTACAAAGTGCAGTCAAGGCAGCAAGTGTTATTGCCATCCTGAACTAAATCAGGTGGCATGAGGAGGATCCACATCTGCTCCATGCTGTCTCTCCACAGGTGCCCCATATAGTGTCCCACAATGGTCAGTGCTGGGTTCTCTTCCATACACCCTCTATTCCTTCTCAATTGGTGAGGTTCTCATTGATTCCTTCTGAATGTGGTAGCCAGGGATGAGGTCAGCTGATGACAGAAAGGAGGCAGAAGTAATGCGTCTTATACAGGGTGCAGCCGGGAAAATATATGTATTTCAAATAGCCAATATGCAATAATGAGGAGGGCAGGTAAGCTCTGCACCTTGCTAACAGGCGGCATAGATGATGCAATTTCAATAGCTGCAATGCTAAAGCCTAGTGCCGGTCAGTATGCCTCAGGCTTCTGAGAATGACCACTCTGTGGCACTCTGTAGCTCTTGCATAAGGAAGGCCATGTGGTTTCCTCTTCATCACAGACCCTGTTGTTCTGAACACTTCAACCCGCCTGTGACTGGTGTTATGATCAGGAATGTTTCTGTGACACCTCACATTGAATTCTTTACGGAAAAGCCACTAAACAGCAATAATGAATTCACTCCTTTGTTCACACGAGTTCACAAGTTTCATGCTGCTTGTTAACAAAGGGGCGGAGCTTACAGTCCTTCTCGTTGCTGCATACTGGCTGTTCGAGAAACGCACATTTCCTCTGCCACACCGTGTGTATATTGAGTTGATTTGTAACAGGCTTCCAGCAGTTGGAGTTGTCTATTTCCTCCTCAAAACCTGGCAATCAGAAGTAAGATTGAAGATCACGTCAACGCAGCTTCATCATGCATTACCAGCCAGTTCAACTCGCCTCCTCTACGTCCACAGCTGATGGTTGACCATGCCACTACTGCCACAGTCACTTCCTCACATGGGTTTTCATACTTCTGCTCTGTTGATGACACACAAATTATCCTCAAAATAGACTCTCAAGGTTCGGCATGACTTGTGCACATTTTTATCATGGATGGCAGAGCATCAGCTGAACAGAGCTGCTGTACACAAACATGGGAGGTGTCAAGGTCTTGTGATCTCCCTGGACAAATCTCAGATCTCATCAACTGACTTTGCTCACAAAGCCCAAAAATACTTATCTAACACCATTCTGCACCACACTTCCTTCACGACTCTAGCACGGCTCAGATGGACCCACAATCTCTCAGAGTACAAGAAAGAAATGGATCAAGGTTCTTCTCTGTCCTGGTACCCATGTGGTTTCCCCTAGATGTCCAAACAGCTGAGTCGCTGGCTGTCTTCAAATGTAGACTAAAGACCAACCCTTTCACCAAACAATTAAAGCATTAAACCAGAACTTAATGTTTTGTCTTATGCTATATGTTATTCTGTCACTAAGAAGGTTTTATTGGTTATTGGTTAGTGTCATGCTTTACCACATTGGTTTCCTGTTTTTCACATGTAGACGTGGCTAAACTAGAATACTCAACGTGCATCATGCAAAAATGCAATCCCTACTTGCAAAAACAAGGAGAAATTATTTTCTAAAATATCACCTTTTGTTATTGGCTGTCAGAATTGGAAACAGGATTATGAATATGTTTGTTTTCCTGCATGCAATCAAACAAAGCTAGCCGAAGAAGCTGGTTAACAGAAGGATTCCCTCTGTAAGCATCATGCTAATCACGATGCTATGCTATTCACCTCATATTTTTGTTTGCAAACACTAAAAAGGTTTCTGCATCAGATAAGCATTTTGGAAGGGACAAGAGCAATTGCAAAGACAGGAACGAAACAAAAACACAGCAAAACGTTGGTAGCTCAAGTGGTTAAGGCCATTGACAGGAAGATTGGGGTTCAAGCCCCAGCACCACCAAACTGCCACTGTGGGGCCCTTGAGCACTGTATCATGTCTGACCCCAACCCCCAAGGATGGGATAGGTAAAAAATTATTTTATTGTGCAGTAATGTATATGTGACAAATAACGACAACTTAACTTTAAACTCCAGTCTAACATATTAAACCTGTAACCTGACTAACAAAACAAAAGATAATGAAATCAAAAGATCTTCAGAAACCAAAGAAGATGCAAAAGACAATGCTAATTCCACCTGTTGTTGTTCTTTGGGTTGCTCCCTGTTCAGGGCCTCCACTGTGGATCGTTTGGCCGAATTTTACACCGGATGCCCTTCCTGTCTCAACCCTCCCATTTTATCCAGGCTTGGGACCAGCACTGAGAGTTAACTCTTCAGTGGATGGGTTAGCATCCGGCACGGGAATCGGACCTGGGCCACAGCAATGAGAGCATGGGATCCTGCTGCTGGACCACCAGGAGCTACAGCGTTATTTCCACCTATATTTAGTACAAAGCGGAGAGCAGAGAGATGTACATGCACGATCATCCTGACAAAATGAGTCAACATGTGGTAAGGTTAGCTAGTCTATACAGTACCAAAAATATGGATATTTACTACTGTGCAGCACAAAAAAAGAGTGATTTGAGGTTTGGAGGGTAAGAATGATATGAAGGCTGACTTACATGTTCTTCAGAAAAAGAACATTCAGTTATTCTAGTGAAAGCTAGTTGCTCATCAGTAGAAGCCTGTCTTCTGCCATGTCATGTAACATTGCTAGCTAACATTATAGAAGTTCCTGTATTTTTTTTATTACTAAAAGGTCTTTATTTTGAAAGACCTAAAGTTTCTCTATACAAGCCTCATACTGCACTTCTCACTGGTGCAGTTCTTCTTCTGTATGTTCTGGTTTGTACATTGTACGGTTGGATGTCACTGGGCAACAGAAACAAAACAAAACAAAACAAAACCCCCGTCTGTTTAGTAATTTCCATTGTTTGAGTAACCCACTCACTCCACTGAAATAACTTACAAAGCAAAGTTTTTGCTTATTAGCTCATTAGCAGTAGCCAGTTAGCCTTCTCATTTCCCTGAACATACCCCTATCCAGTGATCAGATCTAGTGAATGTAAGGGTTAAAGATCTTTGCATATCTTAACACACATACTGTACATTGCAATCTTTATATACAAGTATGAATTCTTCTAATACAATCTCACAAATCGAGCTTGGGAAAATGAGAACTGCTATGTGTGGTTTTGATTTTGAGAGGATGTGGGAAGATGTGTCCATCATGGCAGAAAGACTGGTCAATTACTCCTTTTTAACTCTCTCACACAACGTTATTTCCCTTTTTTTAACCCATCGTTTGTTATATGACTGACATATTCATATACCTGTAAATCATCCAGCCTCCATGTCTTGCATATGTATATAAACACCACATGAAGAACTGAAGATTTAGAAGGTTCCAGAACACGTAGCAGACCCACCTAGCATGCACAAGATTACATTACATTAAGGTAAGTGCAACAACCCGTACGTTTCATGTACTTCCACTTTTAATGGATATTTTGACAATGTTTACATGTAGACTAATGTATTTCATGAAATCAAGTTAATTGTAAACAGTGTTGGACTTGTGACTCAAAAAATGTAATATATTACTCATTACTATTTTCAAAAGTAATATTATTACTTTACTTATTACTCCCTGTCAAAAGTAACTCGTTACACTATTCATTATATTGCTTTTCCCTTAGACCCTACTCATTAGGAAAAACGCCCTGTCTCCTCCAAATGTGCCTACTGTTACTAGCTAGAAAAGCACACCTGGCTCAAACCGATCACAAGATGCACTCTTTTAAACAACTTCTTTTATTATTAATAAAGCAGTTAAAACCTCTTGTAATGTTTTCTTGAGCTCAGCTTCCATCAAAGCATATTCCTTCTCTAGATAGCTTGTAAATGACTTTTTACCTGGGAGTGCGCTGGTGCCCGTGAGCGGTATTTTCGCAATGATCTGTCTGAAAGATGGAGAATCAATAGTGGAAATGGGCAACATTTCATCCACCACATATCCAGCCACAAGCTTCATTAGTTCTTTGTTGCTTGCTGTAGACTGCTGTGTAAAATTCAGTTTTGGTTGTTTAGCCATTGAATTGAACATTATAACGAGTTGTTTTTAGAGGGAGTAAATGTAATGCTATTACTAAGATTTTATTTGTAACTTGTTACACTACTTGTTACCAGGAAAAGTAATATTATTTCAGTAACACGTTACGGCCCAACACTGATTGTAAATATATTTATAATTGTAAATATATATAACTATCTATGAATCTATGAATTAATAAATATATGAATACGAATATATGGAACTATGTTTTGGGGAACCAATACCTGTAATTATCAATTAAAGAATGTTGATAATGATCCTCAAATTAAGAAGCTACAAACAATAAAAATAATGAGAATACTGAACCACAGTGTGAGACTTCAGTGTTTACTACTTTTAGTACTTTTAGAGGACTGCATATTTATTGCAGGAACAGGACACACAATATATCTAGCCATGTTGTTCATCTGGGCCGTGTTTGCCGCAAGTCTCCTTCCTCCATCCAGCCAGCGCTGCTTCAAGGCCAATGAGTCTCAGTGTCAAGATGTGGACTTCGCTCCAGGATCTGACCTGGCAGGAGAAGGCTTTGACATCACCACCATGCAACGGAAAGGAGCCTTTGTCCTCGACATGAGCACTTGGCTCAATAAGGACAAGTCCTGCACTCTGTGTAAAAACCCCTACATGGGAGGTCAAACTCAGAAGCTCCCGGTTTCTGTGGTGGACTGGAGACCGACTCAGAATTGCCAAGTAAAATTATCCAGCTCGATCTACCAGTCCAGCGAAGCCCTGCTCCGCTCCAGCTCCTCCTCTATTGAAAACAACTGGACGGCAGGTTTACACATAATCACTCCAAAAGTCCAGGGATCACTGATACTGGCAGGCAGTCACTCCAAGCTGGCTGAATATTCACTGGGGAAATCCAAGAAAGACAAGTTCAGCTTCACCAGTCATGCTGTCTCATGTGGATATTACAGGTAGGATGTGAAAATGAGTGTTTTGACAATGGTCTCTCATGTTGATTTATATTTAATTATGCAAATACATCATCATTCATCTTTGTTTTTGAGTTCTACTGTATGGTCTGTCTTCTAGATACAGGGTTTCGAGTAGTCCACTCCTGCACCCAGAGTTCATCGAGGAATTTAAAAGTCTCCCTGAGATCTATGATGAGTCTTCAAAATACCTCTATTACAAGCTGATTGACAAGTTTGGTACTCATTATATCTCAAAGGTGAATGATAACAAATTTTTACAATAGAGTATGTAGCAGACTGATCCACCTCAGTTTTGAACATAATAAATGGAAGGAAAAAACTGAAAACGCTGTGGCTTGTTCAGGTGACTCTGGGAGGAGAGGTTCGGTCTGTGACCAGCATCAAGGAGTGTGAGGCGTCTCTGCAGGGTCTGAGTGTGGACGAGGTGAAGATGTGTCTTGGCGTGGAGGCTTCTGTCAGCATAGGAATAGTTCCAAAGCTGTTGCCCGAGGTAAAACACTGCAAGCAGTCCACTTACAAGACATTAAGAAACAAGAGCTTTGCTAACAGCTTCAGTGACAGGTTTGTACTGTTCATCACATACGTTTGGTTACATTATACCAAAGCATATAAAATATTCAGTTATTCTAAAAATATCATCTGTTTCGATCATCTCCAAAAGGGATACAAATGTGATTGGTGGCTACACTCAGAGTGTCGACCTCCTTTTCTCATCAAATACTGACCCAGTAGCCTATAAGGAGTGGGTGACATCTCTTCCTGCTCACCCTGATGTGATTTCCTACGCACTCGAGTCCATTCACGAATTGCTGCCAGCGAAGACACAACCACGAGCACATTTGCGTAATGCCATCAAGGACTACATCCTCCAGAGGGGCCTGCTGAAAAACTGCACAAGTCCATGTGAGATTGGTGTGAAGACCAATTCTCAGGAGCCGTGCAAATGCAGCTGCCACAACAACCCAGGCATAGCCCTCAACTGCTGCCCCTCTCAGAGAGGATATGCTAAAGTCACCATAACTGCAATTAAAGCCACAGGATTATTTGGAGATTTTTTTGGAGATGAGACAGATGCATTTGTGAAGGTTATTAGCAATGAAAAAATCACCCTCGGTCAGACATCTGTGATATTGAATAACAACTCGCCCAATTGGGAGTGGGATTTCCATCTTGGATCTGTGGACCTTACTCATTTCAGCAGTGTCCAGCTGGAGGTGTGGGATGAGGACAGTAACTCAGATGATGACCTTCTTGGGACATGTAATGTTCAACTGAAATCTGGAGTGGTCAATGATGTCTGTGCACTCAATCATGGATTGTTGTATTATAAAGTGCAGGTGACGTGCGTTCCCGGTTTGACCGGTCCTTTATGCTTAAAGTATAAGCCCTTTCCTATGGACGAACAGCTGGAGAAAGTCTATGTCTCCCGCAACGCTCGCCCCATTCCCACAGGCATGCTGGTGGAGATGGGAGTGCTCCTCGATGAACGTATTCCTCGCTTTAACCAGAGCAACATTCGCAAAAATAAAGGCTTTGAGTTGTAGACCAATTCAGTTCTTTGTGCACGCTTTCACATTTTCAGACCAGCTATTGTAATGTTTATAGTAGAGTAGGTGCACATAATAATGGCACATTACTACTAAACATTTCCTCCTCATTTGTGCTTCCATTTGCCTTCTTTTTAAAGCCTAATAAAAGTCTCACAAAGTAACATACGGTATTGTTAAAATTGTGTAGTTTCTAAACAGCATATTCACAGCAACTGTTATAATGTTTAAATTAGAATATTTTCACTTAATATTGGTACATTACTACTATATACTTTTCCTGCTCTTTTGTGCTCCAATTCTCTTTTTTGAAAAGCATAATAAAAGTCTCATGAAGCAAACGATTCTTGAAATATTGCTGTTTTGTGGAAAAATAGAGATATTATATGGAATATTCAATAAACTTATGGATTACATTTACAATTTTTTTAAAAGCATCAGTAAAACCCAGAAGATTTACAGAATTTTTGATTTTGGTACATTTTGAGGGAATGTGTGTCCACCAGGGCAGAACAACATACTGGATATTTCTCTTTGATTCTAAATGAAGCTTTGATCAATCATATGTGTTTTGTTCCACACATAAATACACACACACACACACACACACAAGACTTAACCAGCTCTGTACATCTAAGCTGAAGCAAAGCATTTTATACCAAACAATATAAAACCAGAAATCTCTTAGCACTGGTACCTGCAAACTTTGAGCATGAATAGCTTGGGGTAGTGGCTCCATTTCTGCTGGTTGCTTGAGCAGTTGCTCCATAGAAACCTCCATACCTCCTGATTCAGTAGTGCACTCTGGCTATTACTCTATACATGACATCCTGTAGGCAAACAGACATTAACATTCCAGCATTTGCAGAAAGCTCACCAAACTTGTGAAGTGAACTGAACTCCTCAGTCTAAGAATATATCTACCTTCCTCTACTCTCTCTTCACCTATGACTGCAAGCCTGTACATAGTTCCAACACAATTATAAGGTTTGCAGATGACACCACGGTGATTGGACTCATCAAAGACAACGATGAGTCAGCTTATAGAGAGGAGGTGGACCGTCTAGCTGCGTGGTGCGCTGGCAACAACCTGCTGCTCAACACTGCGAAGACCAAGGAGCTCATAGTGGACTTCAGGAAGGAGAAAGGTGACACACACACCTATTCATCTCAATGGAGAGGTGGTGGACCGTGTCACTAGCTTCAAATTCCTGGGTATCCACATCTCAGAGGATCTCTCCTGGACTACCAACAGCTCCAGTCTGCTCAAGAAGGCTCACCAGCACCTCTTCTTCCTGAGGGCTCTGAGGAAGAACCATCTCTCTTCAGACATCCTGGTGAACTTCTACCGTTGCACCATCGAGAGCATCCTGACCGGCTGTATCACTGTCTGGTATGGAACTGCACTGTGTCAGCCTGGAAAGCGCTGCAGAGGGTGGTGAAAACTGCACAACGCATCGTAGGAGTTCCACTTCCTAAGATCAAGGACATTTACAGGAAGTGTTGTCTCAGCAGAGCGCGCAAAATCATAAAGGACTTTTACCACCCTGCCAATAGACTCTTTGCCCTCCTGCCTTCTGGGAGGCGCTACAGGAGCCTCCGGACCAAGACTAGCAGGTTGAGGAACAGCTTTTTCCCCACAGCTGTTTCTTTGCTGAACTCTGCCTCCACCCGATCACACACACATTGACTGAACACATTATTATCAGTGTATATAACCTTTTCTGTGTACAGTTTACATATACAAGTTATTTATCATGGTATACAATATCTTCCTCATTGCACACATCTAAATCATTGCACTCATTGTACATAACTCCTCTGTATACTGTTTACATATTTAATTATTATCATGGTATACAACACCTTCTTTATTGCACCACTATAATCATTTGCACTCATTGCACTCATTTGCACTCTAATACCTCCGCCTCAGCTGCGGGAGCTTTGCGATTTCTCCCGACCTAGATAGGGATATAATGCTATCTGCATCGGCCTCTGAGAAGCTCGATGTGGGCAAAAAGGAGCAAACAGCATTCGAATTGCCACCACATTCTGTGGTGTTCAAAAAGCTCCTGGGGGTGATCAAACGTGCTGTTGCTAAGCTTAGCTTAGTTTGGCATGATGGAAGGTAAGTTTTATCAGCTATGAGCTTGACAATCTCTGACTAACTTCACACTGCCTTTCACCTCCATGCAGGTGTCTTCCTTTTTTTTGAGGTGTCAATGTTGTTGAATAATTCTTATTCTGCCTGACTGTTCTCCTCAGCCACTGCTGACTATTCAGCCATTGTGGACTTGCATGGGGGCATGCACCAATGCCTAGGGTTGAAGAGATGCTTGCAGACTATCTTTCCCCTTCATTGGCTGCATTCCCACTGAGGCCCTATCAGGACACATCAGCCTTGTAGGGAAGGCCTACAATCCTGCAGGTTAAGCCGTTGCGGTGCTACACACAATGGCAGTTTTGCAGTCGTACCAAGCTAACCTGCTAAAGGAGCTTGTCTGTGGGAAGGGGATCATCAATGGGGTCTGGACTCTGCAAGGCCGCAGATTTAGCCCACTGTGCCACAAAGCAGACGGCCCATGCCATCGGCCGTTTCATGACTCCATTTAGTTGCCACAGAGAGGCAATCTGACAGAGATAAAAGAAAGGGACGAACCTTTCTTTTAGATGTCCTGGTGTCTCCTAAGGGCATGTTCTTCCTTTGCCGCAGTGAGGAGCTAGGGCTAGGCCAGTACCCACAAGCCCCAGCCTGGCCTGCTGAGGTAGGAAAAAAAGGCTAGGTTTCTCAGGGATGACTTTTTAGGGCCATTTCCACTGCTGCCTACCCTGCCACCTCCGGTGTTTTGGTGTTCAGCCATGTCCACCCATGCTCCTGCTCCTTATGTGTTGCCACCTTCTGGGTTAGCTCCTAGCAGCTTGCTGTTTCAGGACACTTTGCTAAGTGAGAACAGTGAGAGGCTAACACCTCTCTCTGATCACCGTAATGGGTTCTGTGGGAAAAGGCTACAGAATCTAGTTTGCCTCCCATTCTAATTCTTTCAGGGTGTGCTGCCCACTGTTGTTGGCACAGACCAAACCTCGTTGCGAACCACTTTCTGGGGGATTCAGTTTGGGATTCAGCCACGATGCACCACAGTATTTCATCCTTTCTTCTGTAAAGGTCTGACTTTAAAATCTGAGTAGGCCAGTACCTCTCTGCCTCTCAGGCTTAGAGAGTGCTTGGTGCATGACTGTAACAGCCAAAGCTATTCCTTTGGATCTGCTACACATAAGACTGTTTCAACTCTGGCTCAGGAGCAGGGGTTTTCACCCCAGCAGACACCCTTTTCAGGGTCACCATGAGCTTTGTACCCTTCTTATGTGGACAGATCCCAGTTTATCACCTTGATTCCCAATCTTAGGGCGTGGCCTTGACACAGGAATCTTTCAACGGATGGCCCCCTCTGGGGCTTGGGAGCGGCCCTAGATGGAGGGCTCCTGTCTCTCATGGCACATAGATTGCCTGAAGATGGGGGCTATGTTTTTAGTGCTGAAACACTTTTTCCTGAAATTCAGGAGCTACCTTTGGATATTCCCTTATTCAATCATTAGGTAGGTCTGTGTCTGTGCCCCCTGTTCAGGTTGTTGCACCAGATCTGGCCCTACTGGCTCATGCTCTTTCACAAAGGACAGACATCTCCCAGCATGTGGTGGCTCAAGCTGATAAATCGGCGTGATTTCACACAGAGCTTCAGACACAACTTCCACATAGAAGTTGCCATTGCCATCAGCAATGATGCAGCATCTTGTTCCCTTCTCAAGGAACCGGGTTACATACGTAACCTAGTGTAATTTTGTTGATACTGTCTCCTGAAATATGTACAGTTGCAGAATGAAGTGTGCTCTTGTTGACTGTAAGAACTGTCACTGTGTTCAGGAGAGGTTCGCTCTGTGACCAGCATCAATGATCCCACGGGAGACATGAAGACTAGAGCAGACTTAAAGCTTTCAAAAACGCTATTTGATTCCGGAAAAAGCTGTTAGAGTAAAATAAATCATACAGTATGTGTTCTGTTCTCTACACAGAAAGTAGACACTCTGAATCTGTATTGTTTGATTAATGTTACACACAGGATTTCACACTTTAGATACTCCAACTATTTATAGACCAGTAAATGTGGTCATGCCCCATGTCTTGTCCATGTGTATAAATACCCCTGATTAGATCTTAAGAAGAACATTCATTTAGAAGAACATCCTGAAGTGTACAACTTATACCTACACTTACACACATTGAGGTAAGTGAAATATTTAATGGACATTTTCACAAATGTTTTTTTTTTCAATTATGTATATTAAATATGAATGATAAATATACATTTAAAACTTTTGTCACAGACTAGAAACTATGCTTTGGGGAACAAATCACTGTAATTATACCCTACACAATGTTGATTCCAATCTACACATTAATTTGGTACAAAGACAAGAAAAAATATGTCTATTTCTCTTCTATTAAATACTTTTGAATTCAAGGCTGATAATTAAGCTTTGTGCATTTGTCATATCTGCAGAAGTGGTGCAGAAGTAAGCCTCCATATTGAATTTAGCAATATATACACTATATTGCCAAAAGTATTCGCTCACCTGCCTTGACTCGCATATGAACTTAAGTGACATCCCATTCCTAATCCATAGGGTTCAATATGACGTCGGTCCACCCTTTGCAGCTATAACAGCTTCAACTCTTCTGGGAAGGCTGTCCACAAGGTTTAGGAGTGTGTTTATGGGAATTTTTGACCATTCTTCCAGAAGCGCATTTGTGAGGTCACGCACTGATGTTGGACGAGAAGGCCTGGGTCACAGTCTCCGCTCTAATTCATCCCAAAGGTGTTCTATCGGGTTGAGGTCAGGACTCAGGACTCAGGCCAGTCAAGTTCATCCACACCAGACTCTGTCATCCATGTCTTTATGGACCTTGCTTTGGTCACTGGTGCACAGTCATGTTGGAAGAGGAAGGGGCCAGCTCCAAACTGTTCCCACAAAGTTGGGAGCATGGAATTGTCCAAAATGTCTTGGTATGCTGAAGCATTCAGAGTTCCTTTCACTGGAACTAAGGGGCCAAGCCCAGCTCCTGAAAAACAACCCCACACCATAATCCCCCCTCCACCAAACTTTACACTTGGCACAATGCAGTCAGACAAGTACCGTTCTCCTGGCGACCGCCAAACCCAGACTCGTCCATCAGATTGCCAGATGGAGAAGCGCGATTCGTCACTCCAGAGAACGCGTCTCCACTGCTCTAGAGTCCAGTGGCGGCGTGCTTTACACCACTGCATCCGACGCTTTGCATTGCACTTGGTGATGTATGGCTTGGATGCAGCTGCTCGGCCATGGAAACCCATTCCATGAAGCTCTCTGCGCACTGTTCTTCAGCTCATCTGAAGGCCACATGAAGTTTGGAGGTCTGTAGCGATTGAATCTGCAGAAAGTTGGCGACCTCTTCGCACTATGCGCCTCAGCATCCGCTGACCCCGCTCCGTCAGTTTACGTGGCCTACCACTTCGTGGCTGAGTTGCTGTCGTTCCCAAACACTTCCACGTTCTTATAATACAGCTGACAGTTGACTGTGGAATATTTAGGAGCGAGGAAATTTCACGACTGGATTTGTTGCACAGGTGGCATCCTATCACAGTTCCACGCTGGAATTCACTGAGCTCCTGAGAGCGACCCATTCTTTCACAAATGTTTGTAAAAACAGTCTGCATGCCTAGGTGCTTGATTTTATACACCTGTGGCCATGGAAGGATTCTGATTCTGATTATTTGGATGGGTGAGCGAATACTTTTGGCAATATAGTGTATATATATATATATATATATATGGGTATATATTACGAATGGTGTAATGGACACAAACTTTAACCTGACTGTGTGGATGGAATCAAACAAGATGGGAGTTTCACTGCCACACATCTGTGTTGGCAGTGAAAAGGTACAAAGCAAGACAAGAAGTATAAATAAAATGTATGTTTAACAGGTCTGTACAAATTTAGGCAAAGGAATGAAGTGAAAAATATTACACTAATCTAGATGTATTAACCAGTAGTAACAGTAGTGGCTGGAGTTTGGCACCTAACAGTAATGGTTACGCACACACACACTCACACAGGGGCGGACTTAGTGATTTGGGGGCCCTAAGCGATTCCAGGTATAGGGCATTTGAACTCAACACTCTCTTTCTCTCTATATTTTTTTATTCTGTTTTTTTGTTTGTTTGTTTGTTTTTTATAAATAAACTGCATGTTAAATATCTTTAAAGTGGAACTTTTATTTTCTTAATGTAAAATTAAATACAATAAATTCACAAATAAACTAAATTCACAAAATAACTATTTACAGTTAATTAACCATATTTATGATTACATTTTAATATTAATTCATCAAAAATTTCTGTAACCTGGAACTGTTGTATTTTCTCAATGTAAAATTAAATAAAAGTGAATTTACAATCAAACAAATTATGTACAGTATATTTGTGATTTACAGGGACTTACCCAGAATTCCATTTCACCAAGCCCACAAAACTGATTGAAGAAGCTGCTGTAGTATCAAGACAGTAGCGCCACATGTGAACTAAAATACATAAAACACAATGTATAGATTAAGAACTGTCCTTCTGTGTCCAGTGTTTTCCTGACCTCTTGTTCAATGGAGAGAACAGCTAGTGAAGAAAGCCTCTCCTGAGACATAGATGTTCTTAGATAGGTTTTAATCAGCTTCAGGGAAGAAAAGCTTCTCTCCCCTGAAGCTACTGTCACTGGTAGAGTAAGCAGCAGTCTTAGGGCTATGCTCAGATTAGGATACATGTCAAGGATGTTTTCTTTATATATGTGATAAAGCATCTCATATGGTGATGCATACATGGGGAAAGCACTGATGGCAGCCTTTACTTCCATCTTTAGATCTTCAGCATCAATGTCATGCATTGCTCCAGTCTTTGGCAACACTCATCCAGTTTCTCTTCCTGATCTGTGATTCTCATATTGTCATGTGAGTAAAGAAATCCATATAGCTTATAAAAGCTTTCCATGTGAGAGAACTTCTCCTATACTGCGACCAAAGCTGTGTCTACAAGTGGCAGGAAAAATTCCCTTTCAAACTGTTCCTCTGGGGTTGAAATATTTTGCTCTCTTCCTTCACAGTGAAACTGTCTTGCTGCTTTTCTCTGATGCACTTCTGGCCAGTTCATGCCCACCTCAAGCTTTTCCACTATTTCCCTGGCATCAGTTTTGGCAGCAGTCAGGCCCTGACTCCGATAGGTCTGTAGAAATTCTTTCACTCCTGTTGTTTCTCTTCTTAGTGTCTCATTCGAGACTGTAGGGCTCTGCAGGACCTTGCTCACTCTATTTATCTGGTACAGCACATTGTACCAAACAATTGTGATTAAAATGAAAGGCCACACCTGCATCTCTCTGCATCACGTTTTAGTGCAGCCAAAGCTTTCACCATCTCAGGAAGCTGGTACCGTACTGCTTTAACACTGTCAACCCTACACTCCCATCTGGTTGTTGACAGTGCTTTCACTGTGAGGTCTTTCACATGTTCTCTTAGAATGTCCCATCTGTGTACTGAAGAACTAAACAGGTTGTAGAGGTGCTGCTGTAGCCCAAAAAAGCTGATTGACTTCACAGATGACTTGGCTGCATCTCCTACAACAAGGTTCAGGGTATGACTTCCACAAGGAACATAAAGAGCCTTGTTGTTAGTTTCAAGTACTCTTTTTTGAATACCTTGTTTCTTTCCCTGCATGTTACTACCATTATCATAGGACTGTCCATGGCAGTTGGAAATATCCAAACATAATGCTTCAAGATGACCTAGAAATGACTCTCACAAGCCCTTACCTGTGGTATCCACGACATTGAGAAAACCAACAAAATGCTCATGAATGGAAATGCCTTTTGATGTCTCACAATTTACAATTCTTAACACCACTGACAGTTGCTCTTGATGACTAAGATCTGGTGTGGAGTCCATGATGACTGAGAAGTATTTGGATTTCTGAACTCTCTCAACAATGGCATCTATGGTACTTTTTGCCAGAATGTTGATGAGCTCATTTTGAATGTGCTTACTGAGATAACTGTTACTCAACTCTTTGGCTTGTATTCTCTGCAGGTGCTCCCGCCTTACAGGGTAAAACTGAGATATTAATTCAATTTGCCCAAGGAAATTTGTATTACCAGGTTCAAACAGCCTATCAGAATGGCCAGGGAAAGCAAGATCACGTTCTGCCAGATGACTGACAACTGCAATCAAACGTCTAAAGACTTCCTTCCAATGTTTTACTTCCAGAGACAGTAACTTCTGACTAACCTGATCAAAGCCTGTGTTGGTTTTTAGCCTTTCTGACAAGCTGTGCCAACACTTCATGTGTTTCTTGTGGTCTGAAGACCTTTCATGCATTTTCAACTGGGAAGACAAATTCCTCCAATTATAATACCCGTCACCTCTGAACATATTGGACCAGTTACCAAAGATGCGACAGCAAAAACACCCAGCACTGTCATTTTTCACATTGTAGACTAATCACTAATCGGCTAATCTTTTCACCATTTTTCATATTAATTAAATAATTGCTGTCCGTAAATTGCTGGTCGTCACTATTCATTGTGAATTTTTAAGAGAGGCCCTCTCTTAATAAGCTCACAGTGCCCATTATCTGACAGGTGTTTGAGCCAGAAAGCAGGATCGTCACTCATTAAAACTCCCCATGTGCTGTTCTGGCTACACTCACCAGGCCCAGCACACTGTCATCATTTCCCGGCGCCAAGACTAAGCTCGTCATCTCTGTGCCTGGCGGACGTGGGAGAGGGGATGCTGCAGCTTGGGGGGCAGCAGCACTAACTGTGGGAGTTTGTGAGAAAAAAAGAAGTGACTTTGGGGAGTTTAGCCACATTCTTTTTATATCCTCCTTTTTTCAGCTCCACTGGGGTAGCGGCTCCAAATGTATAAAATTCTCACTCTTGCATGCTCTATCTAAATTGTGGAACAAAAATCTACTGTACTCACTACTAAAATCTGACTCCAGCTCCACACTGACCCGACAGCTCAGTCTAAGTAAGACTCATAGTTAGTAAGGCCTCAAAACTAAATAAGCCAATCAAGCAGACTAGATGAATGCAGATAAGAGATTTTATTTTGTAATCAGCGCTGATACAAGAATTGAGATGCTCACGCGTGAACGTCCCAACAACCTCTCTCCGGGGAACTCCAACTACAGCCTTTATATACATTTCCCTTATCTTCCCAATGCAACACGTCACTGGTTCTTTGCCTAGACAATCCCACCCATCTTTCTTTTTTGACCTTTTAGATTCTTTTTTTACACCATTATCTTTGGATTTACAACTTTTCGAATACCATTATAATTAAACTTTCCTGAATCATTATATTAAAAATTGGGCGTTTCCGCCCCCACCAGTGGGATTGTCTTTGGCCTCACTCTCGCCAATACCTCATTCTTCTTCAGGAGACAGCATGGGTAAGTTCTCAGTTCTTCAGGGGCCAACACCCCTTTCTTTTATTAACTTTTACACCTCACGGATTTTCTGATTTATCCGCTGTCTTCCACGTATGTTCTCTAGATATTTCGCCTGGTACCGCCATTGCCATCCAACACGCACTGCGTTTACTTCATGATGAGCTCACTACCGCTCAAGGTACCAATGGAGCGAAGATTGACCACAACAATCTAGGGTGCGTCTCTGCCATTGATTGGTCCAAGTTTGGAAAGCCTGGTACCGCAGAGAAAGCCTGCCAGACTGACATCATTGGTACAACTACTTGTTCTTCAAAGCCCTTGCAGCCTGTGTGCAAGGCCCGTGACAGGCCAACATGCCGTGTTAAACCTTATATTGTTCTTAAGCTCAAACGACCTAACGAATAAACTTTACCTGAGAACTCACTCCTGCTGTCCCCCTGATTATTTCACACATACCTTATACATATATTCTCATTTACAAAATTATCTCCCACAAAATCTACCTCTGCTTTACTCTCATCTGACAGTGTCTTTGAACCGCTTACACCTCGCACATGTGCAGTACGCTAGGAACGTTCCACTATTCATGAATCATGGGGGGGGGCCCGCATTTGAAAAGATGTAATAATAATGTTAAAATCTTAATGGTTATAGACCGACCATACAATATGTGATAGAAAAGTAATAAGTACTATAAAATTTATATAGGCTTCTTGGTGTTGGTCAGGGCCTCCTAATTCCCCGGGGCCATAAGCGGCTGCTTACCTTACTTATTGGTTAAGTCCACCCCTGCACTCACACACTCACAAATATACATATTTATAATAATAAAAATAAGATTTTATTGCAGTATAGACTGAGAGAATCAGGGACTTTTCACTTGTGTTGAGTGTTGAGGAAGGAAGGAAGGAAGGAAGGAAGGAAGGAAGGAAGCTTTTTGAAGCAGGTTGTTTTTGTCTTCAGGAGTCTGTGTCATTTGATGGGAGATCACGTCGAATTAATTGTGAGTACTTGTATTTGGATGAATTTGAGAAGTGAACAATAAATATCAACAGGAGTGACACAAAGATCTTGAATTTTAATTAATTGTACAGGAGACAGATTTATTTTATCACAAATGAAAACAATTTTTTGCTGGATAGAATTTATGTAAAATTTTTAAAGACTGAATTGTTTTAATACAGAAACAGGATAAACACCAAGTCCAGCCATGCTGCAGACATTGCTGATTTGGGCCGTGTTTGCCGCAAGTCTCCTTCCTCCATCCAGCCAGCGCTGCTTCAAGGCCAATGAGTCTCAGTGTCAAGATGTGGACTTCGCTCCAGGATCTGACCTGGCAGGAGAAGGCTTTGACATCACCACCATGCAACGGAAAGGAGCCTTCGTCCTCGACATGAGCACTTGGCTCAATAAGGACAAGTCCTGCACTCTGTGTAAAAACCCCTACATAGAAGGTCAAACTCAGAAGCTCCCGGTTTCTGTGGTGGACTGGAGACCGACTCAGAAGTGCAACATGAAGTTGTCCAGCTCCGTCTACGAGTCCAGCGAGGCCCTGGTCAGCTCTACCACCTTCTCTATTGAGAACAACTGGAAGGCAGGTTTGGATATAATCGCTCCGGATGTCCAGGGATCACTGATGCTGGCAGGCAGTCACTCCAAGCTGGCTGAATATTCAGTGGGGAAAACCAAGAAAGACAAGTTCAGCTTCACCAGTCATGCTGTCTCATGTGGATATTACAGGTAGGATGTGAAAATGAGTGTTTTGACAATGCTCTCTCATGTTGATTTATATTTAATTATGCAAATACATCATCATTCATCTTTGTTTTTGAGTTCTACTGTATGGTCTGTCTTCTAGATACAGGGTTTCGAGCAGTCCACTCCTGCACCCAGAGTTCATCGAGGAATTTAAAAGTCTCCCTAATAAATTTGATGTGTTTTCAAAACACCTCTGTTACAAGCTGATTGACAAGTTTGGTACTCATTATATCACAAAGGTGAATGACAAAACAGATTTCCACAACAGAGTATGGGGCAGACTGATCCACCTCAGTTTTGAAAATGATAAATCCAAACTTCAAAATTTTAGAAGGAAAACTTCTAAACTTCTGGTTTTGTAGACTGAAAACGCTGTGGCTTGTTCAGGTGACTCTGGGAGGAGAGGTTCGCTCTGTGACCAGCATCAAGGAGTGTGAGGCGTCTCTGCAGGGTCTGAGTGTGGACGAGGTGAAGATGTGTCTTGGTGTGGAGGCTTCTGTCAGCAAGGGACCGGCATCAGTGAGAGCTGAGACTAATCACTGCAAGCAGGATAAGGAAAAGAATCTGAGCAAAAGGAGCTTTGCTAGCAGCTTCAATGACAGGATTGTTCTGCTCATCACTCTCTCTCCCTGTAACCAGTTTGTCCATAAATAAGGTGCTTGAATGAACACTTAGTTCAGCTGGTTAATTTTTTTTTAAATATATGTAAAATATTTGATTATTCTAAAAGCATGCATCTTTATCATTTCCAAAATGGATACAGATGTGATTGGTGGCAAAACTGAGTGTTGACCTCCTTTTCTCATCAAATACCTACCCAAAAGGCTATAAGGAGTGGGTGGCATCTCTGCCTACTCACCCTGATCTGATTTCCTACGCACTCGAGTCTATTCATGCATTGCTGCCAACGAAGACACAACCAAGAGAGAATTTGGGTAAAGCCATTGGGGACTACATCCTCCAAAGGGGCCTGATGAAAAGCTGCTCAAGTCCATGTAAGACTGGTATGAAGTCCAACTCTGCCGAGCCGTGCAGATGCGTCTGCAAAAACCAGGGGTTGTCCACAGACTGCTGCCCCTCTCAGAAAGGATTTGCTGAAGTCACAGTTACTGTGATTAAAGCTATGGGATGGAACGGACGGATATGTCAAACTCTTCCTTCAAGGTAAATTCAAAGGTCAGACGAACACAATCATGAATAACAACAATCCCTACTGGAACAGGAATTTCAACCTCGGACCCGTGGACCTTACTATGTCCCACAAAGTGAAGCTGGAGGGGTGGGACCTGGACCAAGGCTGGGATGACGACCTTCTCTGGGCATGCACTGTCCAGTTGAAATCTGGAGTGGAAGACACCTTCTGTGCGCTTAATCATGGATTGCTGTATTATAAAGTGCAGGTGACGTGCGTTCCTGGTTTGACCGGTCCTTCCCATGGCCCTCTCCCATGGATGCACAGCTGGAGGAAGTCTATGTCTCCCACAACGCTCGCCCCATTCCCACAGGCATGCTGGTGGAGATGGGAGTGCTCCTCGATGAACGTATTCCCCGCTTCAACCAGAGCAACATTCGCAAAAATAAAGGCTTTGAGTTGTAGACCAATTCAGTTCTTTGTGCACGCTTTCACATTTTCAGACCAGCTATTGTAATGTTTATAGTAGAGTAGGTGCACATAATAATGGCACATTACTACTAAACATTTCCTCCTCATTTGTGCTTCCATTTGCCTTCTTTTTAAAGCCTAATAAAAGTCTCACAAAGTAACATACGGTATTGTTAAAATTGTGTAGTTTCTAAACAGCATATTCACAGCAACTGTTATAATGTTTAAATTAGAATATTTTCACTTAATATTGGTACATTACTACTATATACTTTTCCTGCTCTTTTGTGCTCCAATTCTCTTTTTTGAAAAGCATAATAAAAGTCTCATGAAGCAGACTTCTGCTTCCACAGAGGTCTGCTGGACCAGACAACATTCCTAGCAGAGTGCTCAGGGAATGTGCAAAACAGCTAGTGGATGTCTTCACTGACATCTTCAACATTTCCCTGAGCAGCGCCATTGTTCCTACGTGCCTCAAGACAACGACCGTCATCCCTGTGCCAAAGAAGTCTTGGCACAGGACCGGAGTGTAGAAGTCATAGAAGTCGACCTCAGTTAGCCTGGATCAAGAACAGCATCTCCAGCACCACCATACTGAGCACTGGAGCCCCTCAGGGCTGTGTACTCAGTCCACTTCAAGATTCAAGATTCAAGAAGCTTTTATTGTCATTTCAACCACATATATCTGACGCAGTACATAGTGAAATGAAACAACGTTTCTGGTGCTAAATAAACATACAACATATAGTTTAGAAACAAAAAACAACACACAGAGCTAGGACAGAAGTTTGTCCTAGCCACATAAAGTGCAAAGTGTGCAACTAGGTGCAAACAGAGCAAAGACAAGACAATGCAAAAACAATAAGTACAAAAAACGACACAAAAAAACAGGACAATTAGTGCTGAACATGTGCAATGAAATAAAAAATGAAAAATGAAATGGAATAAAATGAAATGATGTACAAAAACAGGTAACTAATAACATAAAATGCAGTAGCATTGGTTGAGGTAGTGCAAATAGAAAAAAACACGATCATAAACATTTCATTTCATTTCACCGCTTATCCGATCTATACTCGGGTCACGGGGAGCCTGTGCCTATCTCAGGCGTCATCGGGCATCAAGGCAAACATAAACATAGCAGTGGATAAAATATTAACAAGGGTTGATGTAGTGCAATAAGTAATGTACAACATAAGTTTGTACAATTCAATTTTTCAATTTATTTTTTTTGTATAGCGCCTTTTACAATGAACTTTGTCTCAAAGCAGCTTTACAAAAGAAGAGAAACAGAGAAAGGGGAGGGGGAAAAATAAAATAAAAAATAATAATATAATAATATAAATAATATAAATAATATAATAATATAAATAATACTAATACTACTACTGCTACTACTACTACTACTAATAATAATAATAATATAAATAATACTAATAAATAAATAAATAAATAAATAATAACTAGAAATAAGAATAAATTATTAAATTAAATTATTAAACTATTTTATCCATAATGACAAGACTGTGGCGATGGTGGCAAGGAAAAACTCCCTGGGATGATATGAGGAAGAAACCTTGAGAGGAACCAGTCTCAGAAGGGAACCCATCCTCATTTGGGTGACACTAAACAGTAAATAATGTAACTGTAACTGATTAATGTCCTTTCTACAACAGAAATCAATGACCCATGAGGAACTATTAGGTCAGTGTAGTTTCTGAGGTCATTATAGACACTAATTCTTTGCTGTCACGGGCTGACAGATGAAATGACAGATCTGTGATGGTGTGAAAGTCCCCAAGTGGTTCTGTCCATGGCTGCCTCCTGGTCCACACAGATCCATCCACAGCATCAGTGGGCACCAACAAGCAACGAGACTCTGACCAGGGGTAGGGCAGTGGTCACACTGGAAACTGGCGAACACTGTGAGCTCAGGAGTGGGGTGTATAGCTCCACAGAGGAAAAACAGAGAGAGAAAGATATTAAGTTTCTGATCATGTGATGCTTTAAGACAGTGTAGATTATGTGTAAAGTGCAGGCAGGGACTCCGGCAAGACTAGCTATGACATCATAACTAAAAGGGAGAGCCAGAAGGTGACAGACACGAAGGCTTCCCGGGACATAAAGCATCCAACCACTTCACAATCAGTGACCTGAGCGACTTGTGAGGGTGGTAAGGTGACAGCATCCAACACATCCCAGTCACCAAACACTCTATGACCATGAACCTTCCAGATCTGCCCCTTTACTTAAGAAAACTATACATTAAAATCTTGACTAAACAAATGTGTCTTCAGCCTAGACTTAAACATTGAGACTGTGTCTGAATCCCCAACACTAATTGGAAGGCTGTTCCATAACTTTGGGGCTTTGAAAGAGAAAGCTCCGCCCCCTGCTGTAGCCTTTGCTACTTGAGGTACTACCAAGTAACCAGCACCCTTTGATCGGAGTAGGCGTGGCGGATCATAAAAGACTAAAAGATCACTCAGGTAATGTGACGCGAGACCATTTAGTGCTATATAGATTAGTAACAGGATTTTATAATCAATGTGAAATCTGTCTCATCTGACTTCGCTGAGACATATAGCTGTGTGTCATCGGCATAACAGTGGAAGCTAATACCATGTTTATGAATAATTGCACCAAGAAGTAGCATATATAGGGAGAAAAGCAGTGGGCCTAAGACAGAACCTTGTGGAACACCGAACATAACCTTGGTATGCATGGAGAAGTCACCATCTAGATCTACACACTGATAAGACCTGAGCCAGGAGAGGGCTGTTCCTTTAACACCAACATGTTCTAGTCTATCCAGTAGAACAGTGTGGTCAATGGTGTCAAAAGCTGCACTAAGATCCAGTAGCACCAGTAAGGAGACACAACCCTGATCAGAGGTCAGTAACAGGTCACTGACCACTTTAACCAGTGCTGTCTCTGTGCTATGATGAGGCCTAAATCCTGACTGATACATTTCATAAATGTTATTTCTATGCAGGTCTGAACAGAACTGCTGTGCTACAGCCTTTTCTAGGATCTTGGAGATAAAGGGCAGGTTTGATATCGGTCTATAGTTAGACAGCTGACAGGGGTCGAGGTCCGGTTTTTTAATCAAGGGTTTGATAACTGCTAGCTTAAAAGATTTAGGCACATAGCCAGTGCTTAGGGAAGTTTTAATGATTTTTAGAAGGGGTTCAGTAGCTACTGGTAATATCTGTTTAAGGAAAGACATGGGTAAAGGATCTAGAATGCAGGTTGAAAGTTTTGAAGAGGAAATTAGTGAAATTAGATCAGGCTCTTGAAGTGGAGTGAAGCACTCTAAGCATTCTAATCACATTAATAGTGTGAATTTTTTGCCTGATATTATAAATTTTTTCATTGCTGCTGAATGTAGATGGTGTGCGCTTTTCTACAGTGGTTTGACTCCTAGTTAGTTTTGCTACAGTACTAAATAAAAATTTTGGATTGTTTTTGTTATCTTCGATTAGGGCAGAGAGATACGCTGATCTAGCAGTACTAAGAATTTTTGTATCTCAGAAGGCTTTCCTTCCACGCTAACTGAAATACTGCTAATTTAGTTTGATGCCATTTACGCTCTAGTTTCCTAGCTGATTGTTTTAAAGCTCGTGTGTGGTCGTTGTTCCAGGGTGCTAGATTCTTCTCTATAATTATTTTTATTAAGTGGAGCTACAGTGTCTAGGGTGTTCCGAAACATTGACTCCAGGTAATCAGTCACCTGGTCAAGTTCTGTAGGGTCAGACGGTGAACCAATCATGTGTGATAATTCTGGGAGACTATCGGTAAATCTCTCTGCAGTAGCAGACGTAAATATACGCTTCATACGGTAATGTGGCACAGTGCGCAACTCGTGACTAAGACGCATTCTAAACGAAACAAGATAATGATCTGAGATAGCTTCTGACTGTGGAAGAGTGACTATGTTTTCTATATTTAATCCGAATGTAAAAATGAGATCCAGAGTGTGACCTCCATTATGAGTGGGTCCTATTACATGTTGATTAACACCTAATGAATCTAAGATGGACACACCTGCTGTTCTCAGAGGGTCTTCTGGCTTATCAAAATGAATGTTGAAGTCTCCTACTATTAATGCTTTGTCTAAAGAAACAACAAGGTTTGAAGTAAAATCTCCAAATTCACTGAGGAATTCAGAGTATGGCCCTGGGGGTCTGTAAATAACAATTAGTGGAATTGACTCTGTGAACTTATTATTTGTAGCTACAT
Source organism: Hemibagrus wyckioides (assembly GCF_019097595.1). Lineage (NCBI taxonomy): Eukaryota > Metazoa > Chordata > Actinopteri > Siluriformes > Bagridae > Hemibagrus > Hemibagrus wyckioides. The sequence continues at coordinate 1,335,512 of NC_080711.1, read as the reverse complement.
AAGTAAGGTTAGTATAAATAAATTCAAAAGTGTTGAACTGATGTCTGGGTTTTTGTGTGGCACTTAGCTTATTATCATGAATAACTGCGACACCTCCTCCCCTGCCTGTTAGACGCGGTTGATGTATATAGCTATAGCCAGGCGGACAAGCTTCATTTAATGCTACGTACTCGTTTTGTTTAATCCATGTTTCTGTTAAACAAAGAACACTGAACTCCTGATCAGTAATCAGTTCATTAATTATAAGTGTTTTAGTTGACAGAGATCTTATATTGAACAGTCCTAGCTTCAGACCAAAGGTGATGGCTGTGCATTCACTATCATCTAGTTTTATGTTAATCAGGTTACTAAAACAAATTTTCTGATTGTTAAAACATTTTCGTTTGGTTCGGGGAACAGACACAGTCTCAATGTTATGAACCCTGAGTGACGACTCTCTGCAGCCAGCAGACGGTGGGATTAACCTGCTTGTCTGCTCCCTGGCCCTGGATTGTCACTGATTAACTAGATCTGCTCTAAGACTATGTGCTATGCTGCAAGAAATGAGAGCAGCACCCTCCCGAGTGGGATGGACACCGTCCCGTCCTAACAGGCCAGCCTTGCCCTTAAAGGAGCTCCAATTATCTATGAAGATAATTATCCACATTGTTTTCGGAGCACCACCTGGACATCCAGCAGTTCAGCGACCATAACCTGCTGTAAGCTACATTGCCACGCCGCATTGGGATGGGGCCAGAGCATACTACGGCATTGGACATCGCCTTCGCTAATTTACACACCTCTACAACATTACTCTTAGTAACCTCAGACTGACGAAGGCGTATATCATTAGCTCCTACATGGAAGACTATCATCGAGAACCTGAGCTTGCCTAGGACCCTAAGATTACCTGCTATGTCCGGTGCCCTGGCTCCTGGAATACACCTAACCTGTGCTGCTGGAGCGTCTAAAGGCCTAGCTAATTTCACATGCCTTAAGATGGAGTCTCCTATAACCAGAGCTCTTTCAGGTTTCTCAGTGGGTGCTTCACTGAGGAGAGCAAACCTGTTGGTCATGTGAAGCGGAGAGAAGTGGTGCTCCCGTGGGCAAGCCTTAGCGTTAGCCTTGGCTTTGCAAATATGCCTCAAAGTCATGACCCATTCGCCCCGCTGTGAGGGCTCTAATGCCGAAGTTGGGGGGTTACTAACTCCCCCTAAGGCATCCAGACAGGCATTCCCCACTACAGATACTACACTACTCTCACCATCACTAACCCTCTCTAGTGTCTGGATGCACACCTCTAAAGCTAATATCTTCTCCGTCAGAGAGCTAACTAGCGTACACTTATCACAAGTAAAATTAACACTAACGACAGAGGAAGAATTACTAAACATCCTGCAGCTCAAACACTGAACAAGCTGAAAGTTAGTCATACTGTATGATCACGTACCTTTGAGTGAATTTATCTTGATAATAAAGAGATCCGGAGAGGGTTTTCCTCCGATTGCTGTTTGAAAAGCGGGGGAAAAAAAGGTTTCTCCCGAGAGAAAACAAAAGAACAATTAACTGAAATATGCAAGTAAAGATTTTGAAAACGAAACCTGACAGCGTAAAATATTCAGGCCAAAGAGAAAAAATTAGACTATGTAAACTTTGATTAAAAAATGCCGACACAGGCAAGAAACCTGTGGTAAGCGCTTCAAGCGCCATACAAATAAATTGAATTGAATCAAACATATTTCTATATGATATGTAAGCCTTTTTGGGAATGAGCTCTTTCGGATGTGTACTGTGGAGTGTAATCTGGGTTAAGGCAGTCTTTAGTTTCTTACACTGCTCAGGTTTGTTCAGTCTCTGGTCAATTTGAGACTGGACTACTGGCAGTTCTACATCTGAACACAATTCGTCCTCTACAAATCATCCAAAATGCAGCTGTGTGACTTTTTTTTCAACCTGCCTAAGTTCTCCCACACCACACCACTGCTATGCTCCTCCATTAGCTTCCTGTAGCTGCATCAGATTCAAAACTTTGATGCTTGCCTACAAATGGAATAGACCAGCTCCCTCTGACCTCAAAGCTCTTATTACCCTTCACACTACACCTCGCTCCCTCAAATCAACTGGTCCCACCATTTCTCAAGGTAAGAGGTAGGTCTCCATCAAAACTCTTTTCTGTTCTGGCACCGAGGTGGTGGAATGAACTTTCTGCTTTCTGGTGTATGGGTTTCACCTCATTCAAGAAGATACGAGTGTGGTCTTGAAGACAAGCTCCAAGCGGAAAAACATTAAGACAAATACTGGTTCGTCCTACAAGCTGGATATTCAGCCTGACTAAATCTTATTCCTGCTTTACATGCTGTAGTGAACATAAAATCATCTCAAAATGTACAATATGTCTAACCTTGTAGCAGTTGGGCTAAAGCAGCAGATAATACTGGTGTCCATTTTTTTTAAAAATGATTTTATCAATTATCACATACAACTTTTTGAAAAAGCAAACATGAAACTACACAACAATAGCATATGCTGAGACTTTTATTAGGCTTTAAAAAGAAGAAAAGTGAAAATATTCTAATTTAAACATTATAACAGTTGCTGTGAATATGCTGTTTAGAAACTACACAATTTTAACAATACCGTATGTTACTTTGTGAGACTTTTATTAGGCTTTAAAAAGAAGGCAAATGGAAGCACAAATGAGGAGGAAATGTTTAGTAGTAATGTGCCATTATTATGTGCACCTACTCTACTATAAACATTACAATAGCTGGTCTGAAAATGTGAAAGCGTGCACAAAGAACTGAATTGGTCTACAACTCAAAGCCTTTATTTTTGTGAATGTTGCTCTGGTTGAAGCGCGGAATACGTTCATCGAGGAGCACTCCCATCTCCACCAGCATGCGTCTGGGAATTGGGCGAGCATTGCGGGAAACGTAGACTTTCTCCAGCTGTGTGTCCATAGGAGAGGGCTTGTACTCCGAGCAGTAAAGACCGGTCAGACCCGGAATGCACGTCACCTGCACTTTATAATACAGCAATCCATGATTGAGCGCACAGACATCCTTAACCACTCCAGATTTCAGTTGAACATCACATGCCCCAAGAGCTTCTTCTGAGCTGTCATCCTCATCAAACACCTCCATCTTCAGGCTGATGGAACGAGTAAGGTCCTCAGTTCCAAGATGGAAATCAGAGTTCCAGTAGGGATTGTTGTTATTCATGATCATACTTGTCTTGTCTCTGAATACACCTTCGAGGAAGAGTTTGACGAATCCATCCGTCTGAGTCAAGAAATCTCCGTATAAACCCATGGCTTTTATCACAGTAACTGTGACTTCAGCAGATCCTTTCTGAGTGGGACAGCAGTCTGTGGACAACTGCGGGTTGTTCATGCAGCTGCATTTGCATGGCTCACCAGATTTGGTATTCACACCAGTCTTACATGGACTTGTGCAGTTTTTCAGCAGGCCCCTCTGGAGGATGTAGTCCTTGATGGCATTACGCAAATGTGCTCGTGGTTGTGTCTTCGCCGGCAGCAATAAGTGAATAGACTCGAGTGCGTAGGAAATCACATCAGGGTGAGCAGGAAGAGATGCCACCCACTCCTTATAGGCTACTGGGTCAGTATTTGATGAGAAAAGGAGGTCGCTACTCTGAGTGTAGCCACCAATCACATTTGTATCCCTTTTGGAGATGATAAAGATGCATGCTTTTAGAATAATCAAATATTTTACATATATTTGGGATTATTTAACCAGCTGAACTAGGCACCTTATTTATGGACATATTGGCAACAGAGAGAGAGTGATGAGCAGAACAAACCTGTCATTGAAGCTGCTAGCAAAGCTCTTTTTGTTTGAAGTCTTTTTCTTGTTCTCCTTGCAGTGTTTAGTCTCAGCTCTCACTGATGCCGGTCCCTTGCTGACAGAAGCCTCCATGTCAAGACACATCTTCACCTCGTCCACACTCAGACCCTGCAGAGACGCCTCACACTCCTTGATGCTGGTCACAGAGCGAACCTCTCCTCCCAGAGTCACCTGAACAAGCCACAGCGTTTTCAGTCTACAAAACCACGTGTTGTTTTCATTTATCATGTTTAAAACTGAGATGGATCAGTCTGCTCATTCACCTTTGAGATATAATGAGTACCAAACTTGTCAATCAGATTGTAATAGAGATATTTTGAAGACTCATCATAGATCTCAGGGAGACTTTTAAATTCCTCGATGAGCTCTGGGTGCAGGAGTGGACTACTCGAAACCCTGTATCTAGAAGACAGACCATACAGTAGAACTCAAAAACAAAGATGAATGATGATGTGTTTGCATAATTAAATATAAATCAACATGAGAGAGCATTGTCAAAACACTCATTTTCACATCCTACCTGTAATATCCACATGAAACAGCATGACTGGTGAAGCTGAACTTGTCTTTCTTGGATTTATCCATTGAATATTCAGCCAGCTTGGAGTGACTGCCTGCCAGCATCAGTGATCCCTGGACTTTTGGAGTGACTACATTCAATTCTGCCTTCCAGTTGTTCTCAATAGAGGAGGTGGTAGAGCTGACCAGGGCCTCGCTGGACTCGTAGACGGAGCTGGACAACTTCATGTTGCACTTCTGAGTCGGTCTCCAGTCCACCACAGAAACCGGGAGCTTCTGAGTTTGACCTTCTATGTAGGGGTTTTTACACAGAGTGCAGGACTTGTCCTTATTGAGCCAAGTGCTCATGTCGAGGACGAAGGCTCCTTTCCGTTGCATGGTGGTGATGTCAAAGCCTTCTCCTGCCAGGTCAGATCCTGGAGCGAAGTCCACATCTTGACACTGAGACTCATTGGCCTTGAAGCAGCGCTGGCTGGATGGAGGAAGGAGACTTGCGGCAAACACGGCCCAAATCAGCAATGTCTGCAGCATGGCTGGACTTGGTGTTTGTCCTGTTTCTGTATTAAAACAATTCAGTCTTGTAAACGTTAAAATTTTTAAATAAATTCTATCCAGCAAACAATTGTTTTGGTTAGCATTTGTAATAAAAATAAATCCGTCTGCTGTATGAAAAATTAACATTCACACAGCATAATTGAGTTTCAGGCCACAGGAAGAGATCTTTGTATCACACCTGCTAATATTGATAATGCATTTCTCCATTTCTCAAGATCACCACTATCATCAAGGAGACCCATAAGAAAAGGGTAAAGAACCCGCTGCTGATATAGTTCTACTCAAGCATTTATATAAAGTATACTGACATCCTGCATTATCGTCTGGGACGGCAATACTGACTCCCACACCAAGAATAATCCAGTTAACTGGATATGATCTACTACCAAGACAGACTCCTGATGGCAAAAACAAGCCACTTCAGAAAGCTTCTTTCCTTTTGCTATCATCAAACTCAGCACTCTCAGCACACCTATACGTTCTCTCAGTCTATACTGCAATAAGAGTTTTCTTTAAAGAAGAAAAAGTCTGTTGTTAGACAACAGACTACAGCCACTACTTTTGCTACTGATTTGTCCATCATGACTAATGTAATATATTTTACACTTCATTCCTTTGGCTAAATTTGTACAGACCTGTTAAACATGTTTGACAAACTAAATGATCACCAACGCAGATGTTGTGTGATCATTGAGGGAATCTTGCTTGATTCCTCCATACAGTCAGGTTAAAGTTTGTGGCCATTACACCATTCATAATACACACACACACACACACACATACACAATCACACTCCACACACACACACACACTAACACGCCACACACACACACACAAAATCCATACAATACACTACACCTGGCTAAAATAAAACAAATCTCAACGTGAGCTAAAAAAATGCAAGGTTTTTCTTCTACACAGGAAATAATCCTGCAACACATCACGTTTATTCTCACGTTTCCTAAAGCCACGTCAGCGTGAGGCTCCAGTTCAGCTGCCTCACTTCTTTAAAGATTCGCTCTCCCTGTTCACATGACAAAAAAAGAAAAGAAAATGCAGCAGAGACACTTCTGTATCATCAAATTACACAGAAATAAAAATTTAAAAAATGTATTATAAAAAATATTTATAACTATTTCTAAAAATAAAAATTCTTTTTTAATAATCTTTAAAAATAAACTAACAAACTTAAGCATAAATATAAATAATATAAATTAAGAACTAATGACTAATATTAAATATTTACAAGAATGAATAATTAGCAGAACTAATGTTAATAATTAGCCGCTAAACTATTCACCCTCCAGCTGAGCAACACAACAGAGAGGCTGGCCCCGCCAGCCCCAGAAGGTAGGGGAAAGTCCCCTGCTGGACTAATGGGGAGGGTGTGTTTTGTTTTGCAGGCAGCTCGGACTAAAGCAAGGCCTTCGTGGAACCACTGAAGCTCAGCCCCTCCTGGATCTGCCCCTGCCGTCCCCAGCCATTTTCAGCCTTCGCCAGGACGCTGCTGCCGCCGTTAGCCCTTCCTGGCCTAGGCGCCCTTTCAGGGAAGAATCTCCTTAGTTGGCTATCCTTTTTTTTTTGTTTTTTTTTGTTTTTTTTCCCCTCCTGCTAACCTGAGTTCCTGTCTTCCCTACTTTCAGTTCGGAGTAATTAAAAGCTGGTGTTGACGTGCTCTCGGGCTCTGTGTGGTGTTCTCTGTCCCCGCTCAGTGCGCTACAATATATATATATATAAGAATTGTGAAAATGTCCATTAAAAGTGGACGTAACATTTCACTTACCTTGATGCATGTATGCTCTGTGGACTTCAGAAGGCTCTACAATGAATGTTATAACAATGAATCTTATTCTTTAGTTCTAAACAGGGTATTTATACAGTAGGAAATGACAGGGGCAGGGCCACATTTACAGGTCTATAAATATTTGTGGTTCTAAACATAAGTGTGAAAAAGTGTGTTTGTGTATGTGTGTGCATCAAGGTGTTATTATTGATCACATTATTTGGAGGTGTTATCTGATCAAGAGTGTCTGTGTAGAGAGCAACCCACATAACGTACTGTGCAGAAGTTTTAGGCATGTGTGAAAGCAGCCTATAAAGTGAGAATGCTTTAAAAAAAATGTGTTAATCCTTTATTTTTTATCAATTAACAAAATGGAACATATATGAACAGAAGAAAAATCCAAATCAAATCAAAATTTTGTGAGACCAGCCTTTGCCTGCAAAAACAGCATCATTTTATCTAGGTACACTTGCACACAGTTTTTGGTACATGAAGCACAGACCTGCTGTGGATGTAGGCCTCAAAACCTTCTGTCTCTACATGTAATCCCAGACAGACTGGATGATGTTGAGATTAGGGCTCTGTGGTGGATAAACCATCACTTCAAGGACTCCTTGTTTTTCTCTATGCTGAAGATAGTTCTTAATGACATTGGCTGTATGTTTGAGGTCATTGTTCTGCAGCAGAATAAATTTGGGGACAATCAGATGCCTCCTTGATGGTGCTGCATGATGTATTGTATATGAAGTCTCCTGCTACAGCTAAATATGTCCAACTATAGGCCAATATCAAATCTCCCCTTTATCTCCAAGATCCTAGACAAGGAATAACATTCATGAAATGTATCAGTCAGGATTTAGGCCTCATCATAGCACAGAGACAACACTGGTTAAAGTGGTAAATGACCTGCTACTGGCCTCTGACTCTATCTTAGTGTAGCTTTTGACACCACTGACCACACTATTCTTCTTGATAGACTAGAGAATGTTGTTGGTGTTAAGGGGACAGCCCTCTCCTGGCTCAGGTCTTATTTGATTGATGGTTACCAGTTCATAGACCTGCTTTTCTCCTATATGCTTCCCCTTGGTGCATTTATTCATAAACATGGGATTAGCTTCCACGGCAATATGTTTCAGCTAAGTCAGATGAGAGACACCAGCTTATTAATAATGAGGAATGTGTAAAGGACATTAGACAGTGGAAGCTTACTAATTTCACCAGGTTATGTATGTAACCCGGTTCCCTGAGAAGGGAAAGGGATGCTGCCTCATGGCTGACGCTATGGGAACGCTTCTATGTAGAACTTGTGTCTGAAGCTCTGTGTGAAATCATGCCGATTATTGGCTCGGGTAGGTCATGTGACAAAGCAGAGCATGCCAGCAAGACCATAAAAGGGCATCTACGTCACATTACTACAGCTTCAGCTTCTTCTTCTAATTCCCTTCTCAGGGAGCTTGACGCTGCATCATGGCTGATGCTATGGGAATGCAAATACCAATGCCACCACATGCCTGGAGACATCTGTGCTGGATGTTGAGAAAGGGCACAAATGAGCCACGAGCAAAGCACCAAAAGCCCTGTGAGACCCAAGACCCAGGAGTGGGGTCCAGGTCCAGGTTATAGAACCTGATAGGGGTGTGTGGAGAGGACCAACCCGCCACAAGTCAGTGTGCTGGACAAGGCTATACACCTAGTGGAGTGAGCTGTAATCCTTAGAGGCAAAGCCACACAGCACACCTTATAGGCCTAGGTGATAGCTACCACTAACCTTCACAAGGTGCTACTTGGAGATCAAATTGTTTTTGTTGTGGCTGCCGAATCAGATGAAAAGGGAGAAGCGATACACCATGTCCTTAGTGTACACAAACATTTACTATATACACTTACATTTCATCCTTGTCTCTTTTTCTGTCCTTATTTCTTGTACTTTTTCGTTTTCAAGGGTCAAACAGTCGTGTAAGCATTTCACTGCATATCATACTGTGTACCATTATGTATGTGACAAATAAAATTAAAATTAAAAAATTTTAATTTGAATTTGAATGTAATCCAAATTCAAATCTAGCTCAAGATGGTTGTTGACTTCAGGAGAGCACAGAGTGACCATTCTCCACTGAACATCGACAGCTCCTCGGTGGAGATCGTCAAGAGCAACAAATTCCTTGGTGTCCATCTGGCAGAGAACTTCACCTGGTCACTCAACACCAGCTCCATCACCAAGAAAGCCCAGCAGCACCTCTACTTCCTGTGGAGGCTGAGGAAAGCCCATCTCCCTCCCCCATCCTGACTGTGTTCTACAGAGGGACCATGGAGAGCGTCCTGAGCAGCTGCATCACTGCCTGGTTTGGGAACTGGACCGTCTCAGATCACAAGACCCTTCAGGGGATAGTGAGGACAGACACACACCCCTCACACACCCCACACACCCCTCACACACACCCTTACACACCCCACACACCCCTCACACACACTCTTACACACCCCACACACCCCTCACACACACTCTTACACACCCCACACACCCCTCACACACACCCTTACACACCCCACACACCCCTCACACACACCCCACACACCCCTCACACACACTCTTACACACCCCACACACCCCTCACACACACTCTTACACACCCCACACACACACCCCTCACACACACCCTTACACACCCCACACACCCCTCACACACACTCTTACACACCCCACACACCCCTCACACACACTCTTACACACCCCACACACCCCTCACACACACTCTTACACACCCCACACACCCCTCACACACACTCTTACACACCCCACACACCCCTCACACACACTCTTACACACCCCACACACACACTCTTACACACCCCACACACCCCTCACACACACTCTTACAAACCCCACACACCCCTCACACACACTCTTACACACCCCTCACACACCCCACACACCACTCACACACCCCACACACCCCTCACACACCCCACACACCCCTCACACACCCCACACACACCACTCACACACCCCTCACACACCCCTCACACACCCCACACACCCACTCTTACACACCCCACACACCCCTCACACACACTCTTACACACCCCACACACCCCTCACACACACTCTTACACACCCCTCACACACACTCTTACACACCCCACACACCCCTCACACACACTCTTACACACCCCACACACACACTCTTACACACCCCACACACCCCTCACACACACTCTTACACACCCCACACACCCCTCACACACACTCTTACACACCCCACACACCTCTCACACACACTCTTACACACCCCACACACCCCTCACACACACTCTTACACACCCCTCACACACACTCTTACACACCCCACACACCCCTCACACACACTCTTACACACCCCACACACCCCTCACAAACACTATTACACACCCCACACACCCCTCACACACACTCTTACACACCCCTCACACACACTCTTACACACCCCACACACCCCTCACACACACTCTTACACACCCCACACACCCCTCACACACACTCTTACACACCCCACACACCGCTCACACACACTCTTACACACCCCACACACCCCTCACACACACTCTTACACACCCCACACACCCCTCACACACACTCTTACACACCCCACACACCCCTCACACACACTCTTACACACCCCACACACCCCTCACACACACTCTTACACACCCCACACACCCCTCACACACACTCTTACACACCCCACACACCCCTCACACACACTCTTACACACCACACACACCCCTCACACACACTCTTACACACCCCTCACACACACTCTTACACACCACACACACCCCTCACACACACTCTTACACACCACACACACCCCTCACATACACTCTTACACACCCCTCACACACACTCTTACACACCCCTCACACACACTCTTACACACCACACACACCCCTCACACACACTCTTACACACCCCTCACACACACTCTTACACACCCCTCACACACACTCTTACACACCCCACACACCCCTCACACACACTCTTACACACCCCACACACCCCTCACACACACTCTTACACACCCCTCACACACTCCCCCCTGTTCCCTCACACACACTCTTACACACCACCCACATCCCTCACACACACTCTTACACACCCCACACACCCCTCACACACACTCTTACACACCCCACACACCCCTCACACACACTCTTACACACCCTACACACCCCTCACACACACTCTTACACACCACACACACCCCTCACACACACTCTTACACACCCCTCACACACACTCTTACACACCACACACACCCCTCACATACACTCTTACACACCCCTCACACACACTCTTACACACCCCTCACACACACTCTTACACACCACACACACCCCTCACACACACTCTTACACACCACACACACCCCTCACACACACTCTTACACACCACACACACCCCTCACATACACTCTTACACACCACACACACCCCTCACACACACTCTTACACACCACACACACCCCTCACACACACTCTTACACACCACACACACCCCTCACACACACTCTTACACACCACACACACCCCTCACACACACTCTTACACACCCCACACACCCCTCACACACACTCTTACACACCCCACACACCCCTCACACACACTCTTACACACCCCACACACCCCTCACACACACTCTTACACACCACACACACCCCTCACACACACTCTTACACACCCTACACACCCCTCACACACACTCTTACACACCACACACACCCCTCACACACACTCTTACACACCCCTCACACACACTCTTACACACCCCACACACCCCTCACACACACTCTTACACACCCCACACACACCTCACACACACTCTTACACACCCCACACACCCCTCACACACACTCTTACACACCCCACACACCCCTCACACACACTCTTACACACCCCACACACCCCTCACACACACTCTTACACACCCCACACACCCCTCACACACACTCTTACACACCCTACACACCCCTCACACACACTCTTACACACCACACACACCCCTCACACACACTCTTACACACCCCTCACACACACTCTTACACACCACACACACCCCTCACATACACTCTTACACACCCCTCACACACACTCTTACACACCCCTCACACCCCTCACACACACTCTTACACACCACACACACCCCTCACACACACTCTTACACACCCCACACACACATTCTTACACACCACACACACCCCTCACATACACTCTTACACACCACACACACCCCTCACACACACTCTTACACACCACACACACCCCTCACACACACTCTTACACACCACACACACCCCTCACACACACTCTTACACACCACACACACCCCTCACACACACTCTTACACACCCCACACACCCCTCACACACACTCTTACACACCCCACACAGCCCTCACACACACTCTTACACACCCCACACACCCCTCACACACACTCTTACACACCCCACACACCCCTCACACACACTCTTACACACCCTACACACCCCTCACACACACTCTTACACACCACACACACCCCTCACATACACTCTTACACACCCCTCACACACACTCTTACACACCCCTCACACCCCTCACACACACTCTTACACACCACACACACCCCTCACACACACTCTTACACACCACACACACCCCTCACACACACTCTTACACACCACACACACCCCTCACACACACTCTTACACACCACACACACCCCTCACACACACTCTTACACACCACACACACCCCTCACACACACTCTTACACACCCCTCACACACACTCTTACACACCCCTCACACACACTCTTACACACCCCACACACCCCTCACACACACTCTTACACACCCCACACACCCCTCACACACACTCTTACACACCCCACACACACCTCACACACACTCTTACACACCCCACACACCCCTCACACACACTCTTACACACCACACACACCCCTCACACACACTCTTACACACCCCACACACCCCTCACACACACTCTTACACACCCCTCACACACACTCTTACACACCACACACACCCCTCACATACACTCTTACACACCCCTCACACCCCTCACACACACTCTTACACACCCCACACACCCCTCACACACACTCTTACACACCCCACACACACACTCTTACACACCCCACACACCCCTCACACACACTCTTACACACCCCTCACACACACTCTTACACACCCCACACACCCCTCACACACACTCTTACACACCCCACACACCCCTCACACACACTCTTACACACCCCACACACCCCTCACACACACTCTTACACACCCCACACACCCCTCACACACACTATTACACACCCCACACACCCCTCACACACACTCTTACACACCCCACACACCCTTCACACACACTCTTACACACCCTACACACCCCTCACACACACTCTTACACACCCCACACACCCCTCACACACACTCTTACACACCCCTCACACACACTCTTACACACCCCACACACCCTTCACACACACTCTTACACACCCCTCACACACACTCTTACACACCCCACACACCCCTCACACACACTCTTACACACCACACACACCCCTCACACACACTCTTACACACCACACACACCCCTCACACACAATCTTACACACCCCACACACCCCTCACATACACTCTTACACACCCCACACACCCCTCACACACACTCTTACACACCCCACACACCCCTCACACACACTCTTACACACCCCACACACCCCTCACACACACTCTTACACACCCCACACACACACTCTTACACACCCCACACACACACTCTTACACACCCCTCACACACACTCTTACACACCCCTCACACACACTCTTACACACCCCACACACCCCTCACACACACTCTTACACACCCCACACACCCCTCACACACACTCTTACACACCCCACACACCCCTCACACACACTCTTACACACCACACACACCCCTCACACACACTCTTACACACCCCACACACCCCTCACACACACTCTTACACACCCCACACACCCCTCACACACACTCTTACACACCCCTCACACACACTCTTACACACCCCTCACACACACTCTTACACACCCCACACACACACTCTTACACACCCCTCACACACACTCTTACACACCCCTCACACACACTCTTACACACCCCTCACACACACTCTTACACACCCCACACACACACTCTTACACACCCCACACACACACTCTTCACCCTCCTGCCATCTGCATTCGGTCCCTCACAACCAGACTGTGTAACAGTTTCTACACCCAGGACTGAATTGTACAAAACTCTCTCTCTCACACACACACACACAACCACACACACACACCCAGGACTGAACTGTACATAACTCTCTGTCTCTCTCTCTCTCACACACACACACACACACATGTTCCAGTCACATATGTATTAGTACCCCATTTCATTTTATTTCATTTAATTTCATTGCACATGTTCTTTTTCCGTGCTAAGTATCCTGTTTTTTGTGGGGGTTTTTTGTACTGTCTTGTCTTTGCTCTGTGTTGTTTTTTGTGTTTGAACTTTATGTTGTATGTTTATGTAGCACCAGGGTTCTGGAGAAACGTTGTTTCATTTCACTCTGTACTGTGTCAGCTATATGTGGTTGAAATGACAATAAAAAGCTTCTTGAATCTTGAATCTTGTGGTTGACTGCATAAAATGGCCCCAAAAGGTCACCACACTGCCCTCACCCACCTGGAAAACAAGGACAGCTATGAAAAATGAAACAGTTTTCAACACAGTGATTCCATCAAAACTTCCCACCCTCTGCAACTGGGTTCTGGACTTTCTTATGGGCAGACCCCAGCCTGTTAGAATGGGGAACCACACCTCCAGTTCAAAAACCAGGGCTGCATGCTGAGCCCCATGCTCTACTCACTCTTCACCAATGACTGTGTGGCCTCCCAGTATAATACCAGCATTATCAAATTTGCAGACGAGACAAAGTTCCTTGGACTGATAACGTGAGGAGATGAGTCAGCATAAGGAGAGAAATGGCTGACCTAGTGAAGTAGTGCCAGGACAATAATCTCAACCTGAATGTCAACAGAACAAAGAAGATGATTGTCGATCTATGAAGGAGGTGGAAACAGCACTAAACATTGCATATTGGTGAGACAGAGGTGGAGCAAGTGACCAGCTTCAGATCACTGATGATCTCATCCGGTCTCGTAACAGTACACAACTAGTCAAGAAATTACGTCAGTCTGCACCACTTGAGAAGCCTCAGGAAGTTTTCCATGCCAAGCTGAATCCTCAGTAGCTTTTATATTGAAAGCATCCTCACTAGCTCCATCACAGTCTGATTTGGAAACTGTACATAACAGGACTTTAAGGGTCTAACATCAGGTGGTGAGAGCTGCACAAACCATATCTGGAATTCCTGTACCTTCACTGGAGAGCCTCTACCATGCCAGAGCCATTGGGGGGCACCAACATGAGGACAATAGTCACCCCCAGCACAGCATTTTTACACTCTTACCATCAGACAGTCGTCACAGGAGTGTTAAAGCCAGAGCATCAGGGCTGAAAAACCCACAGGCCATCATGCTTGTGAATGACACCCATTTGCTGCCTCTCCCCTCTTCACTACAGAACAAAATTACCCTAAGACCCTGTGTGTGTGTGTGTGTGTGTGTAGGATAAGGTATTTGACACTTCACACACACACACACACACACACACACCCCTCAGTGTGAGACTACCATTGCATTCACTGCACACACACTTGCATCCTTCTCAATGCAAATAAACCACAGGACTCTACAGGACTCCATCAACGGCTACAGAGGGACCATGAGAAAAACTGCACAAGCTCAAGTGGGACCAATGTGAATCCCAACCTCGATGAATCATGCAGCAAAAACTACCACAGCAATAGCTCCACCCATGGGGGATCTTCTCAAGCCACTATACCTGTGATCAAAAGTTTGTATGGTTAATAAACCTTTCCTGCACATTTATCCTGCACTTTAACTCTCTGGACGTTTTTCATGAAGCAAAATATTGCTGAAATATTCTTGATAAAAGCTAGAGAGTGTTGAGAGTAGGGTAACATAGTGACTAGAGCAGACTACTGCTTTCAAAAACATGCTTATGTTCCAAAGAAAGAGGACAGAAATAATTCTCTACAAACACTACAGACACTCTAACAGCTGATTAGTAATAACACACCCACATAGCCCATCTTACACTTTTTTCAATACCATGAAAGACCCATTTATAGGCCAGTAAATGTGGTCCTGCCCCATGTCTTCCCTGTCCACATGTATAAATACCGCCTTTAGACCTGAAGAAGAATATTTTATTTAGAAGAGCCTCCTGAAGTGCACATCTGCGTATTGAGGTAAGTGGAATTAATTACGTCCACTTTTAATGGACATTTTTTTACAATTACTTATATTGACAGCTTTATTTCAGCAAATATACCGATTGATGAATGTATATTTAAAACTTTTGTCACAGATTAGAATCTATGTTTTGGGAAATAAATCACTGTAAATATACGTTATACAATTCTGATTTCATTCGGCACATTAATTTGGTAGAAACACAAGAAAAAATATCACTATTTCTCTTCTATTACACACTTAATTGAATTAATGGAAGATAAATTGCTAAATTCAACTTACGTTTGCACCATTTTCTGCAGAAAAGACAAATGCACAAAGCCTAATAATCAGCCATTTAAATTCAATTAAGTGTGTAATAGAAGATAAATAGTATACATGTACTGTTATACATATGCATGTATGTATATATAGAGTCTTATCTACATGATGTTCGGCACCCATAGTTCCAGAGGTCCACCTCGTGTCAGCTCTGGTTCATGTCAGTTTATTTGCAGTGTCATTTGCGTTGACTTGACCACTGCTAAGAAACCGCTAGTCTTGTTTCTACTAAGCATCATACTGTGTAGAGAAACATAACCTGGCAATGGTAAAACACCAAGGAAACGGGGAAAAGGTTGCTGTCACAGCTCCACCTTTTGGCTTGGCTCGACTCAGACAATAATTTATTTTAGCAGGATAAACACCAAGTCCAGCCATGCTGCAGACATTGCTGATTTGGGCCGTGTTTGCCGCAAGTCTCTTTCCTCCATCCAGCCAGCGCTGCTTCAAGGCCAGTGAGTCTCAGTGTCAAGATGTGGACTTCGCTCCAGGATCTGACCTGGCAGGAGAAGGCTTTGACATCACCACCATGCAACGGAAAGGAGCCTTCGTCCTCGACATGAGCACTTGGCTCAATAAGGACAAGTCCTGCACTCTGTGTAAAAACCCCTTCATGAAAGGTCAAACTCAGAAGCTCCCGGTTTCTGTGGTGGACTGGAGACCAAGTCAGAAGTGCAACATGAAGTTGTCCAGCTCCGTCTACCAGTCCAGCGAGGCCCTGGTCAGCTCTACCACCTCCTCTATTGAGAACAGCTGGAAGTCAGAATTGAATGTAGTCATTCCAAAAGTCCAGGGATCACTGATGCTGGCAGGCAGTCACTCCAAGCTGGCTGAATATTCAATGGATAAATCCAAGAAAGACAAGTTCAGCTTTGCCAGTCATGCTGTTTCATGTGGATATTACAGGTAGGATGTGAAAATGAGTGTTTTGACAATGCTCTCTCATGTTGATTTATATTTAATTATGCAAACACATCATCATTCATCTTTGTTTTTGAGTTCTACTGTATGGTCTGTCTTCTAGATTTGGGATTTCGAGCACACCACTTTTACATCCAGGGCTCATCAAACTTTTTGAAAGTCTCCCCAATAAATATGATGAGTCTTCAAAACATCTCTATTACAAGCTGATTGACAAATTTGGTACTCATTATACCACAAAGGTGAATGACATAACAAATTTTCACAACAGAGTACATGACAACACGTGGTTTTGTAGACTGAAAACGCTGTGGCTTGTTCAGGTGACTCTGGGAGGAGAGGTTCGCTCTGTGACCAGCATCAAGGAGTGTGAGGCGTCTCTGCAGGGTCTGAGTGTGGACGAGGTGAAGATGTGTCTTGACATGGAGGCTTCTGTCAGCAAGGGACCGGCTGCAAACCTGATGCCTGAACTTCACCACTGCAAGAAGGACAAGGAAAGGAATCTGAACAAAAAGAGCTTTGCTAGCAGCTTCAATGACAGGTTTGTTCTGCTCATCTCTCTCTCTCTCTCTCTCTCTCTCTCTCTCTCTCTCTCTCTCTCTGTGTAAACATTTTGTCTGTAAATCAGGTGCCTGAATGAACACTTCGTTCAGCTGGTTAAATTACTCCACACATAGAGTTTAAATAAATAGCAGTGAATAAAATGTGTTGCTTTTATGTCTATATGCTGTAAAAAATAATACAGATTCAAACAAAGTATTAACGAATTGAATATGCATTATTTTTATTTATTTATTTATTTACAGGAAGCAAAAAAGCAATATTATATTAATACAGTTATCAATGGAATTTTTTTCAAGATTTAACTTCACTTTAAATTACTGAACTAGTGAGTATTTAGTTGCATAAACGTTGTTTTTAATAACTGCTGTGCATCGGCATTGCTTTTGAGTCAGCCAACTTCTAGATTTTTGGGTTTTGCTTTATTTTTAACGTCACCCGACAAGTTTTCAATGAATTTGAGGTCAGGGGATTGAACTGGTCACTCTATTACCTCAATCCTTTGGGCCAGGAACCACGATGTTCTTTGAATCTTTGCCATTCTGACTATCCTTTAATCTGTTTCTTCTGCATGTTTGAGATTATTTTAGCTGAGCACCCTATAATTTGCTGCACTTCTTTATACTTCTTCCCCTCTCCAATCAATTTTTTAATCAAGTTCCTCAGAACAACGTTTGGACCGGCCCATTTTACTTCAGAAATTCAGAAGAAATTCAGAAGGCAGTATATTTCATAACAATGTGTCAAACATTTGCTTCCCTTCTTCTATAATAAAGGATAATTAATTATACCAGTTTTTCCACAGAATGAATGAGTTCTCTAATTAAACTCCACACTGCTATTATCTTGAACACGCCCCTTTCAAACACTGTCCTCTATTTTTCTATCTACAAGCAAAATAATTTGAAATGAAGAAGTATCAGTATCGCTAAAAACTGGTTTATCAGGTTACTGGTATTTTCTTTAACACCATTGTATTTAAAGTATTTGATTATTTGATTATAAAAGCATGCATCTTTATCATCTCCAAAAGGGATACAAATGTGATTGGTGGCTACACTCAAAGTGGCGACCTCCTTTTTTCATCAAATACCGACCCGAAGGCCTATAAGGAGTGGGTGACATCTCTTCCGGCTCACCCTGATGTGATTTCCTACTCGCTCGAGTCCATTCACAATTTGCTGAAGACAGGGAAACAAACACATTTGCGTAATGCCATCAAGGACTACATCCTCCAGAGGGGCCTGCTGAAAAACTGCACAAGTCCATGTAAGACTGGTATGAAGACCAACTCTGCCAAGCCATGCAGATGCGTCTGCAAAAACCCGCTGTTGTCCACAGACTGCTGTCCCACTCAGAAAGGATTTGCTGAAGTCACAGTTACTGTGATTAAAGCCACGGGTTTATACGGAGATTACTGGGATGGGACGGACGGATACGTCAAACTCTTCCTTAACGGTGTATTCAAAGATCAGACAAACACGATCATGAATAACAACAATCCCTACTGGAACAGGAATTTCAACCTCGGACCCATGGACCTTACTATGTCCCACAGTGTGAAGCTGGAGGTGTATGACCTGGACCACGGCTGGGATGACGACCTACTCGGGGCATGCACTGCTGAGTTGAAATCTGGCGTGAACAAGGTCTGTGCGCTCAATCATGGATTGCTGTATTATAAAGTGCAGGTGACGTGCGTTCCCGGTTTGACCGGTCCTTCGTGCTCGAAGTACAAGCCCTCTCCCATGGATGCACAGCTGGAGAAAGTCTACGTCTCCCGCAACGCTCGCCCCATTCCCACAGAAATGCTGCTGGAGATGGGAGTGCTCCTCGATGAACGTATTCCGCACTTCAACCAGAACAACATTCGCAAAAATAAAGGCTTTGAGTTGTAGACCAATTCAGTTCTTTGTGCACGCTTTCACAAAATCTCATGCCATTATTATTATGCTTAGAGTCAAGAAGTAGAATAAATGCACATAATAATAGCACATTATTGCTAAACCTTTCCTGATCACTTGTCCTGCCATTGCCTTTGTAAAGCTTAATAAAAGCATCATGAAACCCTTTTCTCTGATTTTGGGATTTGATTTTTAGATTTTGATGAAATATCTTAAACTGAAATAAAGAGGCTATCACACTTGCCTTATGCTACAGTAACTCTGAAGTAAACAGCCATCGTCCAGCGCACAGACCAGCAGCTCCTTTCAAGCCGTGATGTCATTAACCCCAGTCGTCAGGCTTCAGCAACATTTCTAGTGTAACTACATCTCTAACCATGTGAAAGACCTAAAATTAGCCAAAAATATATAGGAACTGGACATGTCTTCATTGTCTCAGGCTTTACATGGTCATATTTTACTCACATTTCATATGCATGGATTATCCACACCCTTGAACCCTTTATTAGAAATGGATCTGTACGTCATGGACACGCTGTTAATTCTAATTTAATTCTAAATATTTGCTAGAAAAATACATTAGCAGTCGTTGAGTATTTAGCAGTATTTAGCCAAATCTGGAAACCTGAAAACTGTTCTCTCTGCTGCGCCTCTTGTATTGTAAGGTGGGATTCCTTCCTTCATCTCCTACCATGTTTATTTATTAAAAGATAAAATAAAATAAATAATAATAATAATAATAATAATAATAATAATAATTATTATTATTATTATTATTATTATTATATAATAATTAGTATTATTATTATTATTATTATTATTATTATTATTATTATTATTATAGTTTTTTTATCATTTAAAACTGTTTTTATCATAGTATATAATATTTTTTAATTACTCCCTCAGTGAACTGTGGTCATTATCCATTGACCGCTTGACCTACCCTCCATTTCAGCATCCAAATCTCTTCTTCTTTCCAGGTGAAATGTAGAAGTGAATTTAAACACAAAGTACTGAAGCAGTTCCAGACTTTTTCTGGAACTTTACAAGAAATCATGATTCAATCAAAGCAGAACTTAAACACATCTCATTGGTAGCTTTTAGGCTGAAAACGGTTTCACAAGTCCACATGACTTCCAGGAACATGAGCTCTACATGTGTGGTTTTGGTACGTCTGCCTGTCTGTCTGTAGGTGGGATTTGAGGTGATCAACAAGGTAGAGCTTTCCAAAACTCAAATATTCACTATAGAAAACTGTGTTATCTTGGGTTCAAAAGAAAAACTAGCATAAACCCTAGAACGTTTTATACACTGTTCAGTTTTTTGGCTGACGATGTAGAGAAGAGGAAAACTACCAATGCATCCAGGGGTGAGTAAAAAAAAACCTGACTCACTCACTCACTCCCTCAGAGAGTAAACCACTCGAAAACAGTTCATTTCTCAGAGCTGGTAGCATATTCTAACCACATACAGGTTTTTGTTCCATTTTCCAACAGATATGAAGCCCGACCACTGACATAGTCAGACATTTCTCAAACACACCCACACACACACACACACACACTGAGAGATACCACTGCCTGCTCAGATTATATCAGGTAAGTCAACATCGTCTCCTTCATCTAATGCAAAATGACTATTTATTGATTATTCAGTTCGGTTTCCATTTCTGGTCACATGAAGAGAAAAGACATCACAGTGTCTCAGAGTCATCAAATAAAGTAGCTTTATTTAAATAAATGAAGGATAAAGGATTGTTGTTAAATCTCTGTTACTGATATAGTAAATCACAGTGTATGTGTCAGTGCCAGTCTTTTTGTTGTATGTGTTTTTCTCTCTTTCACTCATCACATTATCATGAAAACCACAGAAAGAAGTGTAAACTCTTTCGACCTGAAGATGTCGGAAACCTTAGCGCTACAGCTAACAGTAACTCGGACTGAGACTTACTAAGCACTGAGACTATAAATAGAATCATTTAGGGTCAGATCATATGCTTGAACCTTGGTTCCCTTTTTGGAAAGTAATATGGTTTTAGCTTCCATCAATGGAAAGTTAGCTCTGTCATTTTTACATGTCTTTCTTGTCCCACAGGAAAGAACCACAGAGTGCACCAATAAACACCTCCACAACAATGTCTCCTTCACCGATCCTTTTGTTTTACTCTGGCCTTTTTTCCCTCACGGTCCTCCTCCCTCTGATCCAGTCGTGTGAAACAGGAACGGCACGAGACTGTGCCGAAGCAGACTTTGCTCCAGGGTCCGACCTGGCTGGAGAGGGCTTTGACATCACCAAGATGCAGCGGAAAGGTTCCTTTGTGATCGACATGAAAATCTGGAAAAAGAAGGACAAGTCCTGTACTCTGTGCAAGAACCCATACATGGAGGGCAAGAAGCAGAAGCTCCCAGTTTCTGTGGTGGACTGGAGACCCAGCCAGAAGTGCAGCATACAAGTGTCCAGTTCCATCTACCAGTCCAGCGAGTCTCTGGTCAGCGCCAGCACCTCTGCTATCGAGAACAACTGGAAGGCCAGTTTGGGAATCACCATGAAGAGGGGTGAAGGGTCATTCATGCTGGCAGGCAGCAACTCCAAGCTGGCTGAGTATTCGATGGAGAAAACCAAAAAGGACAGGTTCAGTTTCACCAGCCACAGCATTTCCTGTGGCTATTACAGGTAGGACATTCTCTCCTTTTACACTTGACCAGAGAACTCCCGAATCATGACATGAATCTTTTACCAGTTTGTGATCTTAGAACATATATTGTGACCTTGTGTCACTGAAACCACTGAAATTTTCTATATTTAATACACCAGTGTGTATACTAGCATGCTTCCTAATTTTTATAGCAAGCACTGAGCTTCATAAGAAAAACCCATCATTGCGTGTTGTATGCTTGTGTTAGATGTCCTGCCTTGTCCATCTGCAGACTAAAACACTGCCATATCCTTATTAATAAATCTATCCCAGCACTTCTTCTTTCATATCTTCAGACCTACATCTGTTTAAAACCTGCAGGTAGCTACAGCCTTCAGTTTCAGGAATTATTTTTACTGTCTGTTCCATGGGCAGCACTGAAATGAGCTGAAACTGATCTCATCTGATGCTTTTAACATGATCTTAATGACTGAAGCATCTGGCTGCAGATGTTTTACCTGATTCAGATGTGTCCAGATATTCATCCTCTTTCCATGATTCATTTCATTATATCGTAATTTGATTTGTTTGAATGTTTGGCTGCTATTTTGTTAAACCTATGAGAACTGTCGTGGTGTCTATCTTAGCCAGGATGCTCTTGTAAAAGAGATTTTTGATCTAAATGTGCTTTCACTGATAAAAAATTATGCTGATCTCCAGTTACAGGGTTTCGAATAAACCAGTAATTCATCCGGAGTTTAATGAAGCCCTGAGTAAGCTGCCCAAGCAGTACCAGTCTCAGTTCAAGTCACGTTTCTACAAACTCATCGACAACTTCGGCACTCACTTCATCACCAAGGTAACACACACACCTTCATTCAGAATTGTGTAGAGTTCAGTTCATCATCATGTTCTTCATATAAAATATCAAAAGGACAAAGTATTCAATTGCAATTTCCTGTTTTTATTTTATTATTTATTTCCAATCATATACAGACTTTGAATTATTATTTAAGAACACATAATTTTACTGAATTTACCTGAATGTATTCTTTATGGTGATGCTGGTGGTAATGGTGATGATGGTGATGATGCTGGTGATGATGATGATGATGATGATGACAATGATGGTGATGCTGGTGGTAATGGTGATGATGGTGATGATGATGATGATGATGATGATGACAATGATGGTGATGCTGGTGGTAATGGTGATGGTGGTGATGATGATGATGATGATGATGATGAATGAATGATGATGATGATGATGATGATGACAATGATGGTGATGCTGGTGGTAATGGTGATGGTGGTGATGATAATGGTGATGATGGTGATGCTGGTGGTAATGGTGATGATGGTGATGGTGATGATGGTGATGGTGATGATGATGCTGGTGGTGGTGATGATGCTGGTGATGATGATGATGATGATGATGATGACAATGATGGTGATGCTGGTGGTAATGGTGATGGTGGTGGTGATGGTAATGATGATGCTGGTGGTGGTGATGATGCTGGTGATGATGATGATGACGATGATGGTGATGCTGGTGGTAATGGTGATGGTGGTGGTGATGGTAATGATGATGCTGGTGGTGGTGATGATGCTGGTGATGATGATGATGACGATGATGGTGATGCTGGTGGTAATGGTGATGGTGGTGATGATGATGGTGGTGATGATGATGATGACAATGATGGTGATGCTGGTGGTAATGGTGATGGTGGTGGTGATGGTAATGATGATGCTGGTGGTGGTGATGATGCTGGTGATGATGATGATGACGATGATGGTGATGCTGGTGGTAATGGTGATGGTGGTGATGATGATGATGGTGGTGATGATGATGATGACTATGATGGTGATGGTGGTGATGGTAATGATGATGCTGGTGGTGGTGATGATCCTGGTGATGATGATGATGACTATGATGGTGATGCTGGTGGTAATGGTGATGGTGGTGGTGATGGTAATGATGATGCTGGTGGTGGTGATGATGCTGGTGATGATGATGATGACGATGATGGTGATGCTGGTGGTAATGGTGATGGTGGTGGTGATGGTAATGATGATGCTGGTGGTGGTGATGATGCTGGTGATGATGATGATGACGATGATGGTGATGCTGGTGGTAATGGTGATGGTGGTGATGGTAATGATGATGCTGGTGGTGGTGATGATGCTGGTGATGATGATGATGACTATGATGGTGATGCTGGTGGTAATGGTGATGGTGGTGATGATGATGATGATGATGATGGTGGTGGTGGTGGTGGTGATGGTGATGCTGGTGGTGATGTTGGTGGTGGTGATGGTGATGATCATGGTGGTGATGGTGATGATGCTGGTGGTGGTGATGATGCTGGTGATGACTATGATGGTGATGCTGGTGGTAATGGTGATGGTGGTGATGATGATGATGATGATGATGATGATGATGGTGGTGGTGGTGGTGATGGTGATGCTGGTGGTGATGTTGGTGGTGGTGATGGTGATGATCATGGTGGTGATGGTGATGCTGGTGGTGATGGTGATGCTGGTGATGATGATGGTGGTGATGGTGATGCTGGTGGTGATGATGGTGATGGTGATGATAGTGGTGGTGATGGTGATGATGATGGTGATGGTGGTGATGGTGATGCTGGTGGTGATGTTGGTGGTGGTGGTGGTGATGATCATGGTGGTGATGGTGATGCTGGTGGTGATGGTGATGCTGGTGATGATGATGGTGGTGATGGTGATGCTGGTGGTGATGATGGTGATGGTGATGATAGTGGTGGTGATGGTGATGATGATGGTGATGGTGGTGATGGTGAATCCATGGCCCAGAACTGTGTGCTTTTGACTTAAGTAAAAAGTCGTTTGGTTTTTAAATACACATCTTTAATTTTTAATAAGTGATAATAAAGAGTTCACTGTAATGGGTTGATTCCTGACATGCTGAGTGACTCTGTTGTGCTGGACAGGTGACTCTGGGAGGAAAGGTCCAATCAGTCACCAGTATTAGACAGTGCCAGACATCCCTGCAGGGTCTGAGTGTGGATGAGGTGAAGAAATGTCTGGATGTGGAGGCTTCTGCCAGCGTGCAGGGGAAAGTTAATGCCAACGTTGACAGCAAGCACTGTGATGAAGCCAAGGCCAAGACTGAGAGCAAAAACAGCTTCTCCAGTAACTTTAATGACCGGTGAGCTACACTCAGAGATCTAACCAACACTGACCAAACACCAACACTGACCAAACACTAACACAGACCAAACACTGACCAGCCACCAACACTGACCTAACACTGACCAATCATCAACACTGACCTAAAAGTAACACTGACCAAATGATAACACAAGCCAAACACTGACCAAACACCAACACAGACCTAACACTGATCAGACACTAATACTGACCAGCCACCAACACTGACCAAACACTAAGCAATCGCCAACACTGGTCAAACACTAACAATGGCCAAACACTAACACTGATCAAACACTAACAATGACCAGCCACCAGCACTGACCTAACACTGGCCAAACACCAACACTGACCAAACACCAACACTGACCAAACACCAACACTGACCAAACACCAACACTGACCAAACACTAATACTGACCAAACACTAATACTGACCAAACACTAACACCAACCTCTCACTAACACTGACCACTCACTAACACTGACCAAACACAAACACTGACCACACTGACAAAGGACTTTTTACTGAGTCCTTTATTCTAAAGACACTTTTGAGAAGGCATATATGTGGGATAGCTGATGCCATTGTTTCTCTCTGTTCTAAAGATTAACGGAGATCACAGGAGGCCACACCACGGAACCCGAGCTCCTCTTCTCCGCAGATAAAGATCCCGGCGCTTATAAAGAGTGGCTCTCGTCCATCCCGCTCCAGCCGGACGTGATATCCTACTCTCTCCAGCCTCTGCACGAGCTTCTTCCCACTAAGAACCCCACCCGAAAGCACCTGCGCAAAGCCATCCATGACTTCATCCTGGAGAAATCTCTGTGGAGAAACTGCTCTGAGCCATGCAGCACCGGAATCAAACCCGATCCCAAAGAGCCGTGTTTGTGCTCATGCAGGAATAACCCCGGGGTGACCCCCAACTGCTGCCCGTCCA
This sequence comes from Hemibagrus wyckioides, assembly GCF_019097595.1. Classification (NCBI taxonomy): domain Eukaryota; kingdom Metazoa; phylum Chordata; class Actinopteri; order Siluriformes; family Bagridae; genus Hemibagrus; species Hemibagrus wyckioides. The sequence goes on along the minus strand of NC_080711.1, from coordinate 1,308,929 downwards.
AACGCGGCATCGCTCGGGTCAAAGTGACTGTTCTGCGGGCGACAGGGTTATGGGGCGACCACACGACCGGCACGGATGGCTACGTCAAAGTTTTCAACAACAACAACATGCAGATTGGACGCACTCCAGTCATCTACAACAACAACAATCCCCACTGGGCCATGACCTTCGACCTCGGTGATATCATTCTGACTAATTACGACCCTTTAAAGCTGGAGGCGTGGGACGAGGACAACAAATGGGACGATGACCAGCTCGGAACCTGCAGCGTCCCCCTGAAAACAGGTGTGTTTGAGAATTTCTGTAGTTTAAATCATGGCGTGTTGTATTATAAAACAGAGGTGGCCTGTGCACCAAGTCTAGCCGGTCCCTCTTGCAGTGATTACGTCGGATCCCCCATGAACTTCCACCTGGAGAAGGTTTACGTGTCCCGGCATGCTCGACCCATTCCGAAGGACATGCTGCAAGAAATGGGCGTGGCTCCTGACGAAGCTCCGGTAAGCATTAAGCAGATGGGATACGTTCCTTACAAAAGTGTTGTGCAGCTTCTGTAGGGAACGGTAAGGGTCAGAGTGCAGGGTCAGCCATGATGCAGTGCCACTGGAGCAGTGGGTGGGTTAAGGGCCTTGTTTAAGGGCACAACAGTGGCAGCTTGGCTTCAACCCTGATCTTCTGAGTAACAACCCAGAGCCTTAACCAGTTCAGCTATTTCTCCTCTTCTCTTATACCACAACAATAACCAACAATTCGGTTCAAAGTTATCATCTGAGACATCTGCTAACAAATTATCCCCTACATTCTAGCAACAGTAAACACCCATTCCCTCACCAGCCTCTCTTTATCTCAGTGTTTAAAAACACACCTCCTCATACATCACGCCACTGAGAAACCACAAAGAAGATGAAGAAACTTCTCAGTCCTGAGGATGAAACCTCCCGCTTTACCTCTGACCGGTACACAGCACTGACACTGGAGACTCCTTCCATAGACTTGGCTTTTCTTGCAGTATTTGTGAATTTGTTGTTGTTTGATTACATTAAAGAAATAGAAGACTTTTTGTGAATGAACCTGTTGTCTAACAGAGTTTGTGAGTGAATGATCTGCTAGAGGATCTGATGTCCAGCTGTATTGGTATCTTGTACCAGATAGTGTTCCTGGAGGTTCAGAAACTTCAAGCACAGGTTCTCATAGACAGTAAAACCTCTTTAGGAAGTGTGTTGAAACCCAGCAAATATTTGATATGGAAGTTCTGACACCATTTTTTTTCATATCTCCTGACCAATCAGGTTGCAGCTTGGAAAAACAATCCTGATGGTGAAATATGACGAGATCTTGGACATGTCATTAGACAAAATATTTCTTTGTTAATATTCTGATGTTGTAATGTAACTACACACAACTCAATCAGAACACTAGACTAGCTAGTTAGCAGGTACTAGTAAGGACTCGAAGATCGTTGTCATGGTTACAGTGTGAGCATATTTTTTTCCAAAACCATTTTACCATTTTCTGAAGTGTGGATGCAGACTTAATGAGCAAGAATCCTTTTTTTTCAGTTATTTATCTGGTGTGAATAAAAGTGTAATTCCATCTAAATGAGGAGTTTAATCCAGATTTTACTTCAGAAACTCAACCCACTGATTAAATATGTAACAGGGGAGGGTTTTTCAATAGGGGAAAAATGGTACGTTTCATCATAGGGGTGTTTAGGGTGCAGTTTATGTGCCTCTTTCTGACAAAAGAAGGTAAAAACTATCTTGGGTGATTTTGTACTTTTTAAGAATGCTCTGGATTTTGTTTTTATTTTATTTTCAAGGTTTTACTTTACAGAAAAGACACAATCACCTCGCTCTAACCTCCTAATGACCCCCAAATACACCATTCCCCTAACCTGCTGTCTTACTTCTGCATATTCTCATCAGATTTGTTTTGTTCTTGAACCCAGAAGCTGAATTGTCTTTTCTAATCTGCTGTGAAGCAGCACACTGAGTAAGACAGGAAGTTAAGCGGCTTCCTGTAAACGGATGAGGTCTGAGAGAGAGAAAAAAAGAAGCAAAAAGCCCATTTATCAGCTGCTTTGTCTGGTTAGATGGTGTACTAATATGATAAGAGGAATAGATCATCAGCCTCGATTATCATCACATGAAAGTGAATATTCTAACATGACAAAACACAAAGGAATGAGTGAAGAGACACTTTTAGTGTTAAGGAGAATTCAAACAAGAAATAACAACCGCTGGTAGTGCTCAAGAGGTTTTAGTTTAGATACAGAGACAAGAAACAGGACATGAGACCAAACCTTCTGACCAAAATAAAAACAAAAAAAACACAAACACAAAACTGATCACAATCACTCCATACACACACAGAGACAGCAGGAGACAACGACAAAAAAGCACCAAATCAACACTAACACATGACAAAGGTCACACACATGCACATTGAGGAAGAACACGATGAACGACAAAGGGGAAAAAGAAAAAACACCATCACACTTGGGTCACACCTTCTCAGAGGCCCGGAAATCAGCCTGCAGCAAAGTGTGAGAGAGAAATATATCATACATGAGACACGCAAACGTGACTCACACTGAGCAAAGACACACAAAAAAACACACAACTTATTTGTTTATAAAAAGTAGCATTCAAAGAAGAAAGAAAAAAAATCCAAATCCAACATCCTGCTTGTTGCTTACCTTTGATGCCGTTGCCGTAGTAACCAGCTGCGCCGCCATACTTGCTACTGCCGTCTTTTCCTGCAGCTGAAAATAAAATAAAATGTTGTTAAAAAAAACAGAAGTGATCCAAGATCAAATCGTTGTGATTGCGAGTGTGATTAAAGAGGTTGTGGCCCTCACCTCCGTAGGGACCTTGACCTCCGGCTCCAAGAGATGCTCCATAACCTGTATCAAAATAAACACATTATTATTAAATTAAATAAATATTAAAATGTAATTATATTAAAGTTACTATATTCAAATATCATTATAAAATATTATATTATTTAATTATGTTTATTGTATTATTTGTGGTTATATAAAGTGCTTGCCTCCATTACCTCCATTACCTCCATTACCTCCATTACCTCCATTGCCTCCCAGACTGAGCTGCTGTGTTTCATAGGGATATCCATCACCTGACACACACACACACACACACACACACACACACACAAAATCAACATCACAGCTGATAAGATTTTAGGCCATTTATTGTCCTCTTCAGTCGCTCAGACTAACCCTCCAGTCCGGCCGAAACAAGTGGTGCTCCATTGTAGGGAAGCTGACCGGCTCCTCCGTCTGTATAAGGAACAACACACACACACACACACGCACACACACACACACACACACACACACACATCGAAGGTTATAACTCTCGTGAATAATCATGTTGTAATCTGTTACCATCTTATAAACATCACCTAAATATCACATTACATTCTGAAAGGATGAGGCTACATAAACATGGAATACAACTACATAAAGAGGACATAGGTCTACATAAACATGGGATACAACTACATAAAGAGGACATAGGTCTACATAAACATGGGATACAACTATATAAAGAGGGCATAGGTCTACATAAACATGGGATACAACTACATAAAGAGGGCATAGGTCTACATAAACATGGAATACAACTACATAAAGAGGACATAGGTCCACATAAACATGGAATATAACTACATAAAGAGGACATAGGTCCACATAAACATGGAATACAACTACATAAAGAGGACATAGGTCTACATAAACATGGAATACAACTACATAAAGAGGACATAGGTCCACATAAACATGGAATATAACTACATAAAGAGGGTATAGAGGTCTACATAAACATGGAATACAACTACATAAAGAGGACATAGGTCCACATAAACATGGAATATAACTACATAAAGAGGGTATAGAGGTCTACATAAACATGGAATACAACTACATAAAGAGGGCATAGGTCTACATAAAGAGGAATCCATCTACATACATAAGTATATAGAGATGGAATATGTTGCTATAAAGGGAATGTGTGTGTATGTACAGTTTGTTTATGTAAAGAGAATAAGCTCCTCCCACTTTATGATTTGAGTAAGCAGCTCTCATTTAGCAAATCCATTGCACAGGAAATGATGTCATTATGAGCACATGCTCTGTACGTTTAGCCACAGATCTCGTTTCTCAGATCGAGGCTGAAACTGTCTAGAGATTTCGAATGTTTACCAGTAACAGGTTCCAAGAGTCCACCATTACCTAGGAGAGAGAGAGAAGGAAGAGAAGGAAGAAGCTCTTCAGTACCACTCTGTATCAGCTCTAACTCCGTATCCAGTCACCCCTGGGGCACGTAGTCAGGGCCAGCGAGGCTCTAATCGTGTGCTTCAGGTGTGTTTAGAGGTGTGTAAAATAAACATCTGGATGTGTTGGGGCTTCACCCAGGACTACAGCACTGTTCACACCTTCTACTTCCTGTTATCTTTATCTTTCCTGTGAGAGCCTAGTGGCTGCAGCTCCGAGTCAAATCCTCAGGCAAGTCTCCACACTGAGAGGTTTTGCACTGTCATTTGAATGGCATGAGCAAACACAGGTACACCTATCGTTCAGGTATGCTTTCTCACACACTCACACACACACACACACCCTTAAACATATCTACCATAACCGTGTGTGTTTACCGAGGCCTGCGTCAGCTCCCAGGCCACCTGGTTGTCCACCATAACCTCCTGCTTGGCCTGCAGTGCCGAGTCCAGCAGAAACCACGGGCTGACCTGCAGCAGTGCCGATGACCGATCCGGGACCAGCGCCACCTGCAGACCAAAAAGAGCATTGACCATAGAACCAGTTTCTTCGTAATACTTTAATCAGAGTTAGTAAAGTAGTAAAGTTATACTTTATTGTGTTTCTCACCATATTTTGTAGGCTTAGCCTCAGAGGTATATCCAGCACCGAGTCCAGCACTGAGTCCAGCACCGAGTCCAGCACCGAGTCCAGCACCAATTCCAGCACCAATTCCAGCACCAATTCCAGCAGTCAGTCCCAGTCCTGCACCTCCATAACCTCCAGCTCCAAACCCTGCATAACCCCCACACACACACACACACACACACACACACTCTTCTATAGATTGTTCTTTTCATTAATACACATTTTCAAAAAGTCAGAACATTCCTGCTGTCCTGCAAACGTCTTTATGTTTAGGGAACATATTACAAAAGAGTTGAGTTCATAAAGCTTTATGTCACCTATGTAAGCACTTCATAACAACAGTACAGGCTTACTGATGTAGAGATATAGAGATAAGGAAATGTCAGCTGCCGTACAGACTACTCTTGTTTCCAGACTTTCCTGACATGTCACTGTGTTATCAGCAAGCTCCATGTTGCTATGTCACTCTTATGTCATCTCTATTACACGATCTGGACAGAGCAGGAGCTCGATAAGCTGTAAGGTTGACTGACATGACGTCTTAATGCATAATGTCATTGAAAAGGAAATGGACCAAATTAGCCTTTATGACAGCTGTTGGAATAAGGCTTTATAAACTGTTATGTAGGCTTATGTATGTTTCAAGTGGAATCTCACAAAAATAACAACGTTATTTGAGAAACGTTGGGTTAGATCTTACCAGCGTGGGCTCCATCAGCCACCCTTGCGCCATTGCCGAGCTCTGTGACATAATTATAATTCTCACTCGATTATAATTATGCCTTATGAGTTTTAGTACCATGGCATAAGAGAGCGCTATAAAGCCATAATCAGACTCACCAGCTCCATAACCATCGCCATATCCGTTAATGCCATATACATTGCCGAAGCCTGGGGAGAGGAGGGAGGCAGGGAAAGGGGGCGGGCCTTAATTACATAATGTCTCATGCAGACGAGAAACGTATGTAGGCTGTAGACGTAACACAGAGCGGTTAAAGCCACTGATTCCTTATAAATCTGTAAGACATACTGTGCATTTATAATACATTATAACACATTTATAACATTCATATTCATATAACACACATAACACACTATGCTTTTCAGCATATTGGTGACTAATTGTTAGGAAGTAGTACAAGTTATGCGCAGGACAATTTATAAAGCATTATAGCTTATTGTAGCAGGTTTTTAAACATGTGATCTGACTTTCTGCTTATAAGCAAAGTGTTATGCATGTAACTAGCTAAGCGCTTTCATGCAATCTTATGTCCTTACATGTATAAGGAGTGTCACTGGTGCATTATGCAAACTACACAAGCCAGGAGCACGTGTATAAACTGCTTATAAGTGTTAACATGTCAACTGAAGCTGCTATAATGCTCTATTACATGTTCTAAACATTTAACCATTTAGAAACTTTGAAAAATGTGCAGGTTATAATGCATTATAACAAGCCATGAAACACAAGAATAGACTAGAGAGGAATTTATAAATTTATAACCAAAGACTGATTTTTTTCCACGGGTGCAGTATGTGAATAATTATAATAAGATGCATAGCATGCATATGAACAGCTTATAAGCCTCAACATGCTGACTCAACACTTTTACACTTTTTTGTGTATAAAGCAGCCGAAAAACCCACAGATCTGTTTCACATACTCCTTCACACCACAGTGGGTTCTCTAATTAAGCAGAAATTCGTCACTGTTTCCATTAGCGGTTTATATAGAGTATGTCACGCCCTCTGGACCCATGACATCCAGTAAACTCTGACCACTGACTCACAAAAATACACACGGTGCCAACAAACACAGCCACAGCCGCAGCAGCGTGACAATGACACATTATAAGGGTCTTTGTGCCATGATACAGTGAAAAGAGTCAGGCATGAAAATAAAGCCTTTATATATATATATATTCATAGCTGGATGTATTTTGTATACCTGTTGTGTTTTTATAAAGTATTTATACACTTTCTGAAAATGTAGTACACTATTATGCTTTATGAACTGTTTACATGATGAACTATAAGTGCTCATTACACATTATAACACACCTACCAAAGAAACCAAGCACTCATAGTGACTCGTAACTTCTAAGTGCACAATTTCTTCGGTATTGTTACTAATGTCTTATAAAGCACCTATAGAGCTTTATAGAGCTTATAATGCATCCTGTTAACAATTTATTAATTTATAGAGTACTAGAGTAATGTTCTGCTTTGTCTTTTTTAATTATTCTAACAATGTGAATAAATGCCTTATGAACGCATTACAGAAGGTAATGAATGCATTCGTAGGTCATTATACACGTAGGTCATGATGCATTATAATTATGACCATGACAGACGCTGAGTAGATGTCTCTTAACAACATGTCATGCTATATATGTTATAGCATGTTGACATAAAGTCTTTTAAAGGCACATTATGAAGCAATATGCAACATGGCATACTATACATGCTATAGCATGTTGACCAAGCATCTGTCCATCCTATATCGCACTATTCAGTACAGTATAGTTTGGAAGTAGCTTTAGCGTCTGATGAAACTATCAGGAAATGACAGAGACCAGGCCGAGGTTTCTATCTGCGTAAAAAAAGTGTGTGGTTTTTGATATGACTAAAGCTTTGAAGGGAAAATAAACAGAACGGAAAAAAAGAATTGATATCTAAAGAGAAACGTAAAAAGGAAAGAGAAAAGTAAATGACTTTACCAGGCTGTTTGCCCACTCGACCTGTCTGACCGTAAGTGCCTGGGCCAAAACCTGAAGCACAAAATGAGAAGTGTTTATTAGAAATAAATAAGGAAAGAAAAACAAGATAGAAAAATGTCCACAATGCAATGCTTCTGATGCTATCTGTGATTGCTCTGTTAATTATTTAACTACAAATGATGGTGAGACACTTTGTTCCTTATTGCTTGGACACAGATGACCGGTTGGTGTCTGCACAAATCGATAATGTATAAAGTCGACTGGGCATTCTATAAAGTAAATAAAGTTAAGTAAAAAAAAAATTAAAAAGCATGACAAGAATGAAGTTCTCAAAAAAAACTTAACCTTAACCTTTCAGGACAGATCTCGAGGGGGCGGAGCTAAGCCCTATCCATTTATAGTAATGTTTTACGTTAAAGGATATCGTTTAATAAACACAGCTTGTTACTAAGAAACCACAAGGAAGTGTAGAAAAGTTCCAGCTGGTACACAGTGCTGACACTGGAGACTCCTTCCACACACACACACACACACACACACACACACACACTTCTCCTCACAGAAAGCTTCTATCAACAATAACACAAGTCTTTTATTCTGTTTATTTCAGTTAAACAGGTACATACCGCCTCTGTAGCCGTTAGTCAGTCCTGCTCCAGCATACACACCGGCAGCGAATCCGTATCCTGTCACACACAATCGTACTCCATGTTAAACACAACCACATAGACATAAAATAAGAAAAAAACGATCCTTTGCTGCCATGATCTGTCAGGATCCTGTGGAGCGAAACAGCATGGTGTGGTGTAGATGATGTTCCTGCAGAGGATGGTCCAGAGATCAGGTCCATATACCTCACTCTGACCATCCTGTGGGGCAAAACCATCTACACTTCACACAAACATGCTACACGTCAGTGAGCTCAACAGCCTGTGGAGCAAAGAAACGTAAACACGGGTGTGTGACATGCTGCACGCAGACGTGTGACCATGAGACCAAATGTGGAAAGCACTGAAGGTAAAGGATGAAGGTTTACGTGGTTCAGCTTATGTGCAGAAGCAATGGATCCACAGGAGTAGGTGTAGGTGCAGGTATAGGTTTGCGTGTATGTGTAGGTGCAAAAGTATGTGCAGGTGTAGGTGCAGGTGTAGTTATAGATGTAGGTTTAGGTGGAGGTGAATTTCCAGGTGCAGGTGTGTGTGCAGGTGCAGGTGTGTGTGTAGGTGTGTGTGCAGGTGCAGGTGTGTGGGTAGGTGTGTGTGCAGGTGCAGGTGTGTCTGCAGGTGTGTGCATGTCTAGGTATAGGTGTAGGTTTGGGTGGAGGTGAATTTGCAGGTATAAGTGCAGGTATAGATGTGGGTATAGGTTTGGATGTTGGTGGAAGTGCAGGTGTGTGCAGGTGTGTGTGCAGGTGCAGGTGTGTGTAGGTGTAGGTTAGGATGTTGGTGTATTTGCAGGTGTAGATGTACATGTAAGAGTAGGTGCAGGTGTTTGTGTAAGTGTAAATGTAGAGGATGGTGTAAGGCTACGCTCCACTGTTTTCACAGATATGAGTACAGATGCATTAGGTGTGGGTGCAGAGGTAGAAACAGGTGTAGGTGCAGGTGTAGTAGCAGGTGCAGGTAAAGTAGCAGGTGTAGGTGCAGGTGAAGGTGAAGGTGTAGGTGCAGGTAAAGTAGCAGGTGTAGGTGCAGGTGAACATGCAGATGTGAACACAGTTGCAGATGTTGATGTAGGTGTAAGGTGCAGGTGTAGTTACAGGTGTAGTTGCAGGTGTAGGTGGGTTTTTACAGCTCTAAATCATCCATCACTAACACAGATCAGGGTGGTGTTTCCTGATGGCTGTGTGGGATTTAGGACGTTAAAAACTCCACCTTCGGTTGCCATGCGATCGGTCAGACAGCTCGTCACACTGGACAGTGGAGTTTTTACCCTGTTTAGTGGGTTTGGCACCGTTTCCACCGGGAACAGCTCCTCCTACACCATACAGAGAAGAATCAGTACAAAACCTCACTGACACAACAACCTCACACTCCTCTATCACTCTATCACACACTCCTCTATCACTCTATCACACACTCCTCTATCACTCTATCACACACTCCTCTATCACTCTATCACACACTCCTCTATCACTCTATCACACACTCCTCTATCACTCTATCACACACTCCTCTATCACTCTATCACACACTCCTCCATCACACACTCCTCCATCACTCTATCACACACTCCTCTATCACTCTATCATACACTCCTCTATCACTCTATCACACACTCCTCCATCACACACTCCTCTATCACTCTATCACACACTCCTCCATCACACACTCCTCTATCACTCTATCACACACTCCTCTATCACTCTATCACACACTCCTCTATCACTCTATCACACTCTCCTCTACCTCACACTCCTCCATCACACACTCCTCCATCACTCTATCACACACTCCTCTATCACTCTATCATACACTCCTCTATCACTCTATCACACACTCCTCCATCACACACTCCTCTATCACTCTATCACACACTCCTCTATCACTCTATCACACACTCCTCTATCACTCTATCACACACTCCTCTATCACTCTATCACACACTCCTCTATCACTCTATCACACACTCCTCTATCACTCTATCACACACTCCTCTATCACTCTATCACACTCTCCTCTATCACTCTATCACACACTCCTCTATCACTCTATCACACTCTCCTCTACCTCACACTCCTCCATCACACACTCCTCCATCACTCTATCACACACTCCTCTATCACTCTATCACACTCTCCTCTACCCCACACTCCTTTATCACTCTATCCCACTCTCCTCTATCACTCTACCCCACACTCCTCTATCACTCTATCCCACTCTCCTCTATCCCACACTCCTCTATCACTCTATCCCACTCTCCTCTATCACTCTATCCCACTCTCCTCTATCACTCTATCCCACTCTCCTCTATCACTCTATCACACTCTCCTCTATCACTCTATCACACTCTCCTCTACCTCACACTCCTCCATCACACACTCCTCTATCACTCTATCATACACTCCTCTATCACTCTATCACACTCTCCTCTACCTCACACTCCTCCATCACACACTCCTCTATCACTCTATCACACACTCCTCTATCACTCTATCACACTCTCCTCTACCTCACACTCCTCCATCACACACTCCTCTATCACTCTATCACTATCTCCTCTACCTCACACTCCTCCATCACACACTCCTCTATCACTCTATCACACTCTCCTCTACCCCACACTCCTTTATCACTCTATCCCACTCTCCTCTATCACTCTACCCCACTCTCCTCTATCACTCTATCCCACTCTCCTCTATCCCACTCTCCTCTATCACTCCATCCCACACTCCTCTATCCCACTCTCCTCTATCACTCTATCCCACTCTCCTCTATCCCACTCTCCTCTATCACTCTATCCCACTCTCCTCTATCACTCTACCCCACACTCCTCTATCACTCTATCCCACTCTCCTCTATCCCACTCTCCTCTATCACTCCATCCCACACTCCTCTATCCCACTCTCCTCTATCACTCCATCCCACACTCCTCTAGGTCCAGGATGCTCTGTAGATCCTATTAGGGAATGCTCTCAGAATTGTTTCCGTTTTGCCACATAAACAATAAAAACAAGAAGATAAACCCGAGTGATGATGTCCTTTCTGTGAATCCTTTCTAATCTGTATTTCAGAGACGAGTGTGTGTCCTGTCCTGTGTGTGTAATGAAGTGATGATAGAGGGACAGGGAATTTCTAGCTTTCTCTCTCTCTCTCTCTCTCTCCCCTGCTGGATGGAGTGCCTGCGCTCCATGGAGTCATTAGAATAATTGAATGGAATGGAAAAGCTGCATTAATCGTTACCTAAACCTCCGTTTGAGATTCCGTTAGAGACTCCATTAGAGACTGGCCGGGGGCCATAACCTACACACCAGATTATTAGTTAATGGTGAAATGTTCAGTGCAATGACCGTACACTGACAACAACAACAAACAAACAACAACAAATGAAATAAATAACAATTAAAAAAATGTGATAATAACAGAGAGATGCAGGTTTACCATTTCCTTTAACTCCCTTCCCACCGCGTCCAGCTGCTGCTCTCGGAGCGAACCCTAACACACACCACCACACGGGGTTTTATAACAACACACACAGTCACATTACATCACAACAAACTGACTAAATCTTCCTCCTCATTCAGGATTCTTCAGTCATCCTCACCGTCTCATTTCTCCCATCTACTCAAACCTACCCACGTCTCTTCACACAAGAAACTTTTACTTTCATTAATTACTTTCATCCCATGTGACATAACCTACAGGGAAATATGCTGACTGGGAATAATTATGATGTCATCAGAAAATTATTTTAACTGTATAAATGTGTTTCAGGAGAATTCAGATCTTTGGTTCATATGTAAAGGCTCTTTTTAAAAAATAAATAATAATAATCTAAGGTTGCTTTGTTCACATTCTTCTTTTCTCCATTATAAGCTTTAATCTATAAATACATCTTTAATCTATAATAATTCCTCCATTATTTCGTGCTATTTTTTTATTTTATTTTCGGCCATTACTTATTTTTTTATATAATATTTCTGGTATTTTTTGGTCTTTTCTTCTGCCTTTATTTTTTTTCCTCTCTCTTGTTCTGTCTTTTTTCCTTTTCCTTTTTCATGCCTCTTTCTCTCCATCCTGCACTTTCTTTCTCTCCATTTTGCTCACATTTCTTTCTCTCTCTCTTTTTTTTGCTTTCTTACTCTCTTTCCTTTTAATTTGTAGATCAGGTTTGCAAAATTGACTTTAAAGTTTGCAAAAATGTGGAGATTTTCCTTCTCAAACCAGTCGCGTGAGCAGGAGGAAAATCACCAAACTGTGCTATACTTCAATCCTACAGGATTACGGCTGAGTACACACTGATCTACACACACACACACACACACACACACACACAGCAGAGCATTACCGTTACTCAGAGCACCTTGTCCATTTGGTACTCCGGGTGTTGGACCGAATCCTGAAGACCACAGCAAGAGTTAGTGCTACATCAGTAAGACACTCAACACAGCAGCATGCAGACACGCCCACAACATCATCACACCTACACCTACATACATATACATAACACACAACATCAGATTAAACACTCTTCTATGCATGCAAGGGCGTCTGTAACTACTATAAACTACTGAAGGTGGTGTTTCATCGTTCCTATAAGTGTAATATCACACCCCAAAGGGGTCCAGTCGACTGAGGACCTGTCATACTGACCAATACAAAATGCGACGTTTGTTCTAGACGCGCGCTATTCGGAGATTCAAATCGCATGGTTATCATGCGGCTCATTGGGCGCCAGAACGACATGTCATTGTAGCTGTTCACTGCATTGTCCTGAAACATGCAAACAACCAAATCTCTTGAGAAATAAATAAATTGCAAATAGTTATAATGCATCTGTAGCATGCTGAAGAGAACCTCGAGAACCTCCGTAAACATCTAGAACACGCAGTTCGAGCCTTTCAGTGTGAATAACAGATTAAAGTGTTGTTTTTGTATTAGAAGTATGTGTGTGTGTGTGTGTGTGTGTGTGTGAGTTCCTGCTATAGACCACCACTGGTATTTACTGTAACATGAAGTCTTCTCACCAGGCCAGAAAACTTAATTATTCTCACAGACCGAACGAAGGCAGAAAGAGAGCGAGTACGTAGGAAAGTTCTCCTTGGCTCACGGTCTGGTCTGGTCATTATCTCCTCGTTTAACTGGACCGTCTAAACGTAGGTTTAAATATTTCGCAAAAATATCCCACAAGGCATTAAAGCTGAAAATAAAAAAGTCGTACAATGAGATGAAAATCGATTACCGTTGCCTTTCTGCCTCTGTACAATGGGCAGTCCTCCATTACCTACACACACACACACACACACACTCAGATTATGCTGTTTAACACATATTTAATTATACTACTATAATAGTAATAATAATGATGATGATAATGATATAGCAGAAGAAGAACCAAGAAGGAACGGAAAACGTAAAGTGCCAGAAAACACAAGGATTAAAAAGTTCATCCAAATGAAATCGTGCTGCTGAATTAAGAGCTTCAGCTCAAAGTTCAGAAGGAACCAGAAGAATGAAGACTTCTGATGTCCTGTGTATTATAGATGATGCGGAATAAACACCTCAAGAGACATTTTTGTTCACCAAGAGGGTGGAGATACGTCAAGAACGTTTCCACAGGACGTCCTGTTTTCTTCTTCCACTAGTCTACCAATCTATCTAAACTTATGAGCAATGTAGAGCCGTTCCTTGGATCGTTAAGAGTTCTGAACGTCCTGAAAGCAGGCTTTTAGGTTTTTGGGTGGAGCCTGTAGATGTTCTCATCCCAAACTTTGGTCCTAATTTTTTGGCTCGTGATCTTCTCACCAAGATTTTCAGCATCAGGTATTCCATTGGAGATTCATAAATTTTCAACGGCAAGAATTTGAGGTTCTGAAGTGTTCTTTGGACCATTAAAGGTTCTTCATTTCTGACTCATGTTCTAGGTGTAGATTCCCTGCTATGATCTTCTCAACAAGATCTTCAGCATCAGTGCTTCTTCCTGAAGACTCACAGCTCCAGCTTCATCCATTAACGCAGGTTACTCTCCGTTAAGGTTTCCTCTATGTTTTTCCGGTTCCTCCCACCAAAGAAACCAGAAGATGCATTGACAACACAACTCCATATTGGATTGTGTATTCCTGCTTCACAACCAGCGTTCTTGACCTAGACTCTGGATCCACCACCATTGTGAACAAATAGTTCTTCTTTTGGAGATCCACAGACCACTTTATGGTCCTGAAGATTGTAAAGATCTCCAGCAGATTTCCCTTATTTCATGATTTGATTAGGACTGCATCAAAGTCTCCAAATCATGACTCAACAACAGTCTTTCAGACAAATCAACACCAAGATGTTCAGAATCGGTGGCTCTTCCTTGGCACTCTGATCTTTCTTGGGTTGTGAAGACTGAGAGAACCCAAAGCAGGTGGAACCCAAGCAGATCACAGACAGACCCACAAAGTTTCCACTTGGCTAACTGATGAACCAACATTTTTGGATGTCACTAAAATGGTCTGTGAGGTTCATCTAAATGTTGGTTCTCAAGCCGAGAAGACACGGAAATAAAGGAGGTAAATAACAAATATCTGTTGATGATGGTTAGGTGAAGGACAAGTGAGAACTTTACCAGCTTCAGACGGCTTTGCGCCCTGTCCGCCGGACCAACTGGAGCACGGCCCTAAACACCACAACACCAGTTCAGCCAAAGGATCGGAGAACAAGTCCACTTTTGTTGTTTTCTCGCTTTGACTGCGTTGCTCTCAGGATGGCCTACAGCTACAACTACATCCTGCTACATTAGACTACATCCTGCTACATCAGACTACATCAGACTACATCAGACTACATCCTGCTACATCAGACTACATCAGACTACATCCTGCTACATCAGACTACATCAGACTACATCAGACTACATCCTGCTACATCAGACTACATCAGACTACATCCTGCTACATCCAACTACATCAGACTACATCAGACTACATCCTGCTACATCAAGTTCACACAGATATAAACACGTAACCTTCAGCATTTACACTCCAACGTCTCTGAATGTTCTCGTTCTTCAGCTTTCTAATTCTGTAATTTGATTATTTAATTAAGATTTAATTCTTTTATCGATTTCTAAAAGTAAAAAAATAAATAAATAAAAAATAAAACAACCCTGAGTCCACTAGAGAAAGTTGCAGTAGATACAAAATAATTACTTTTTTTATTATTATAAAATTATTAAAATAATAAAATAAAATTACTAAAATAAATAATCATATATTTTTCTTTAACATTAAATTATTAAAGAAATAAAATAAAAAAGGAGGTGACTCTGAGTCCTGCTAGAGAAAGTTGCAGAAGATAAAAGCAGTAGCGGAGGTGTGAGTGTGTAGATTTACCGTTGCCTGGATACCCCGGTCCAGCAGGGGACAGTCCTGTACCGTATCCTGAACATCACACACGTCACAGTACACACATTTACAATAAACTCATAACTCATGCTTTTGGTGAAACGCTTGCTGCTGAAAACGCAAGTGTGAAAACACACACACACATACACACACACACACACACACACACACACACACATACACACACACACACACACTGGATGCTGCCATGCACATCTGTGTGGAAAAATACTAAAAACATCACTGCAGTTTGGATAAAACTGAACCGAAGTGATTTGACGTAAAAGACGAAGACATTCGGATCAGACAAGGTGAAGCAGAGCTGCATGTCTGCGGCGATAACACACACATACACACACACACACACACACACACACACCAGTGCTGTGTTATCATCATGTTATCTGTTTCATGGAGGGGGCTGGAAAGGTCTGAGGTTCAGAGGATGATCAAAGGCTTGCGTGTGAACAAAGAAAAAAAATGTAAATGTGAGCGTGATTCAGAAATTCAGATTCATCACGTGTCTCTGGAGTTTTTTCCACACCTGCAGACCAAAGCGTTTCTCTAAAAAGCAGCGAGGTGACGGGATTTTCGTGATTAAAGGTGTTGCATGCAGTGAAAAGTGAGGTGAGGGTTAGGATTCTTTCTGAACAAAACATCACAGAGATAAAGACTAGATGACCAGATGGGGTTTTTTTACCCGGTTTGAAGGGTTTAGTACTGCTTCCTGTAGGTGCACCTCCTCCTGCAGCACCTACTGGTGGCACACACAGGTACTGTTACCTACAAACTCCCAGAAATGTCTGGAGAATTGCCGAATCTGCAAACTTTCACACTGTAGCGGTTAGTGACTTTAATAAAGAGGTTTCTCTGATAACTTTGAGGAACACGGGCCGGTTCAGGTGACACCATGAAGATGTGTATAAAATAAACACTTATTCAACGACAAACAGCTTTATCAAGAAAGCCAGGTTCAGACAACAGGCTTTAAAAATCCCAAAAAATCACACCATGAAGATCATCTAGAATGACCTCAGGGTTCTGTCATCAAACTGGAAAATGAGCTCGCATGAACACAAACATCTCTCACAGATGGCCTGAAGTAAGGAAGTGAATTTATCCTGTCCATTTGCATGTCATTTATCACCATCACCGAAGCTGACCGCTGAGTTTGCTGCCCTTTCTCAGAAATTTCTCAGTCTGTTCAGGACACATGACCAATAATAAAGTAATAAACTTATTAACTCACCACGTCCAGCAGCAGGATAACCGCCAGCACCGTAACCTGAAAAAAAACACACACATGATTATGATTATGAAATGTGAGTAAATAAATAATGAATTCTGTCAAGGGAACTGGTTTGTTGCAAATATTATTAAAAAGTGGATCAGGAGTTTCTCCATTAATTTATATGTTGAGACAAAAAACCTTTCAATTTTCATTTTTAATAAATAAAAATAAAGCTTAATTTGTTGCTACTTTGCTGTTTAAACCTTAATTTTATAGGACAATAATGAAGGCTGGTGTGCAGCAGTAACAGAATCATGTCAGAATGTGAGGTTTGAATCATTTTTAATGATTTGATTAAATGATAAACTCCTGAACAAGTCGATATTTCCAAGATATAAGAGACGATGCATTCACCTGACTGAAATCTGTAGCCATTGGTGTATCCTGGAAATAAATCAGACAGAATTTATAAATTTTGCATGAAAAATCGGACAAAAAACACAAAACGGGAAGTGTTGTGACACCTCGTCCTCCCAGTCCGTTCCCGGTTCCCAGTCCTGCTCCGAAACCAGCACCTGGACACAGCCAGAGCATCAGGACGCAGAAAATAAACACATTCTACACTAATCCCCAGCATGCACACAGCATCTGATGCATGTTTATTATTTATTTCTCTACCGTATCCTCCGAGAGGGGCTCCGTATCCTTGCTGCAGTCCAGCTCTAGAGGCGTATCCCAATCCTGAGGGAAAACAACATTTTTGATCACGTTTATGTTCAGACCGGACCTTCACCTTCATCATTAAAGGTTTGACCTCATCAACTCACCTCCGGAATAACGGCCAGCTGCGGAAAACAGAGAAGCAGGACGTCATGACAGAGAAATCAAGGAGTACAGCATCAGGAATTAGACGGCTGAACTCAGAACTCTTACCTCCTGCTTGACCAGGCTTTGCTATCGCTGCATATCCACGAACTCCAGCTAAAACAGACAGGGCAAAGGAATAGCAAGAATTAACAACGAGAAATGATTAGCTAATCAATAAGGCAGTGAGAAGGTGATCACCACACACACCTCCGGGCCTTCCAGCAGCACCAGCACCACCGAGACCAGCAGCACCACCGAGACCAGCAGCACCACCGAGACCAACACCACTGAGACCAGCAGCACCACCGAGACCAGCAGCACCACCGAGACCAGCACCTGAGGAGCACCACGCAGGGGTAATAAAGACAAGATACCATACAACAAACAGGCAAAAGATTCTCTGAGCAGTTGGTGGTTCTATAAGAACAGGAATAACATGCAGTGCTGAGACGACCTCTGAGAAGATCCAGGTATAATCCTGGTAGATAACCAAGCTGAGATGATTAATGGAGTATGTGAGATGGTTACTGGAGTAAGTGGTGAGATGGTTACTGGAGTATGTGGTGAGATGGTTACTGGAGTATGTGGTGAGATGGTTACTGGAGTATGTGGTGAGATGATTAATGGAGTATGTGAGATGGTTACTGGAGTATGTGGTGAGATGGTTACTGGAGTATGTGGTGAGATGGTTACTGGAGTATGTGGTGAGATGGTTACTGGAGTATGTGGTGAGATGATTAATGGAGTATGTGAGATGGTTACTGGAGTATGTGGTGAGATGGTTACTGGAGTATGTGGTGAGATGGTTACTGGAGTATGTGGTGAGATGGTTACTGGAGTATGTGGTGAGATGATTAATGGAGTATGTGAGATGGTTACTGGAGTATGTGGTGAGATGGTTACTGGAGTATGTGGTGAGATGGTTACTGGAGTATGTGGTGAGATGGTTACTGGAGTATGTGGTGAGATGGTATCTGGAGTACTGTAAGTGGTGAGATGGTAACTGCAATAACAACTGAGACAACAACTAAGATTGACCTGATACTTACCTGTGAGGCTACTGAGATCATTTAATGAGATATTTAGTGAGATGATTAGTAATCATTTCTGAGACAATTAGAGAGATGATTATGGGAATAATTAGTGAGATGATTTTAATGAGATAATTACTGGACTAACTAAATAATTACAGAGATCATTTCTGAGATAATTACTGGAATAATTACTGAGATATTTAATGAGATAATTAGTGAGATGATTTTAATGTGATAATTAATGGTATATTTAGTGAGATAATTTAATGAGATAATAAATGGAATAACCAAAGAGAATTACTGAGATAATTATTGGAATAATTAGTCGGATGATTTTAATGAGATAATTACTGCGATCATTTCTGAGATAATGACCAGGCTGCTCAGATAATTACTGTTAAGAGTTAAGATAATTAGGGCTCTGCTGAGAATAACCACTGAGATAATTACTGGAGTAATAAGTTCAGCACTGAAATAATTATCCAGATGATTAAGGAGATCTGATAGCTGAAGGCTTCTCAGTGGACGTTACACTCACCTCGCCCAGGGGTCAGTCTCCCCACTCCAGCCGGACGCCCGACTCCTGGTTCACACAGTAAAATGAGTTTATTAGTTAACTGATTAAAGGCGTGTCAGATGTCAGATCTGAAGCATCACATGAAGGATCTGTTCTAGCGATTGAGGTGGAAGATGGTAAGAGGGCAGACGACTCTGGACACTCGGACGTCTAGATGTTCATACGCAACTTTGATAAAAACGCTGGACGAGTGCATGTGATGTTTGTTTTCTCCTCTGAGCTCAGAGCATCACGTGTCTCTGCACTGTAAGTATGGTGGTCAGTCTGAGGGGCTGAGCTGCATGAGTCCAGCACACGCCGAGGAACAGGCCGCTATTGATGCACACAGACAGGCCATCAGACAAACCGCTGTGTGTGTGTGCGTGGTCAGATCTCGCAACCACTCGTCACATTTTGACCCATCGTGCCTGAAGCCACATCACAGCAGCACATGAAAGATGTAATGCGGTTTTTACGCTGCAGTTACGTCATCTGGACAGCCTCAGAGTCACTCGGCACAACTTTACGAGAAAATCCACTTCCTAATGTTTTAGTTAGGAGTTATCAAGCAGATCCAAAATCTGACATGGAATTCTTATTGACTGTTTAAAAACTTTGCAAGAGATCTAACCTCATTGTTACATTAATCATGAATGGCTTCAATTAAAAACTCAGTAATCATTCTAATTTGGGGTGAATGGGTGTGGCCTAATATTCTAATGAGCCTGCTACGATTGACAGCACACTGCCTGTGACATCACTCTAAATCAGGATTCATTCAGGAGGAAATAAATTTTTCCACAGCAGCT
The DNA here is from genome assembly GCF_019097595.1 of Hemibagrus wyckioides. NCBI lineage: Eukaryota > Metazoa > Chordata > Actinopteri > Siluriformes > Bagridae > Hemibagrus > Hemibagrus wyckioides. The sequence goes on along the minus strand of NC_080711.1, from coordinate 1,288,744 downwards.
CTACTCACTAGCGTTCATCCGCTAACTTAATTCTCTTTTGCTAAATTAGCTTTAAATTGCTAAAAAAAAATGTTTTGTTTCAACTGTAAAGGAGCATGTATAAGTTTAACAGGTTAGATTTAGCATGCTGTGTTCAGGCTAGGTTTTCATTTTTTGCTTATAAGATAAGGTTTTTGGTCACTGAATTAGTTTTAGCATGCTGTTAGCTGTTAGTGAGCTAGCGCCGACTGTACGGATGAACTATTACAAGCTAGGTATAGATTCCTTCAGTAGTTTAAGAGTCACTTATTAATAAATTCAATCACAAAACTAACTAATCTTAACTCATTTACATGCACAAACGACGTTAGATTATCGAGTGCACAGTATTATTTATTTATTTATTTATTTTTATCTATTTATTTATCAATTAATTTATTTAATTGTTTATTTATTTATTATTTAAGATACAACTCACCATTGAAAGTATAAAATGTTTGTAAAATGAATGCAAGTATTTATCCTTTAAATACTTAAAAGTATTTATCCTTTGCTGAAAAATATTTCCAAATAAATATTCCATTTAATCTTATAAGTTTTATTCAAGCTCTAATTATTATTATTATTATTATTATTATTATTATTATTATTATTATTATTATTATTATTATTATTATTTGACTTAATAATGATTTTAACTGTAAACTGAAACATATTAAATACATCGTATCTTAAAACATTTCACATCAAATGATGAATACAGAACTTCAGGTTCTTTGACAGGTTCTTGAACAGGTTCCATCTAACAGAGGTGTTAAAGACCTGAAGATTTCCTCCAGAGTGTTACTGTGGAACTGATAACAGCCTCTGCTTCACACTGACCCGCTTCATCCACACAGTTTTCATGGGTTCTTTTAGGGTTCTTTAGGCAGGAGTAGAGAAGGGAAACTTTGGTGTGTTTTGTGAGAGTTTCTTTGATTTTTGTTTAAAGACACAAACTTCTCCTTTAAATAATGATACAACTGAATACAAGAGTGAAATCTCTACACTGTCTGAATTCAGGACCAGGTTCCTCATGATGGATGGATGCATGTATGTATAGATGGATGAATGGATGGACTGAAGGATGAATGGGTGGATGGATGGAATGATGGATGGATGAATAGATGTATGTATGGATGGATGGATGGATGGATGGACGGATGGACGGACAGACGGATGGATGGTTCTTGCGTTCTGAAATATGAAGCATTTTCTGAAAGTTGGCAGTGTTTTAATGAGAAACGTTAAATGTTTCCAAACAGAAAAACCGTTTTCTGTTAAATATTTACACAGAACTCCTTCCCCTCAGACCTTCTTCTCTCTCTCAGCGTGACCTCCGAGCACATTAAAGCTCGACAGGTGATGTACCTATTAGTTTATTTTCAGAAAGGTGGCACAAACATTTGACAGTATACGATTTCTCTGTTCGGAAACTTTGAACGCTTCTCAGTAGAACACTAGCACCTTTCAGAAAATGCTCCATCATGAATCCATCCGCGTGAAGAACCCGTGAGGAACCGTGCTAATGAAATCAGAGATTTCACTCTTACTGTTCTGTTCAGCTGTACGATGATTTAAAGGTGCAGTAAGTATGTTTGTTTACACAAAAATTAAAGACACTCTGTTACAAGCCATAAATCAGATTCTCTTCTCTACTTGTGTCTGAAGTTCTGCGCAGAACCTGAACAGATTTAGACTTTCTAAAAACCTCTGAATGTTTTATTTACTCTTAAAATAACAGAACAGCATCAACACAGAGAAATATCTTTAAATAAATTCATTATAAACATTTTCTCAAGTGTTGAGTGGCTTGATTAATCACATGATGAGTTTTTTACTGAAAAAAACTAAAACTATTCTAACGTTTAGATCAGAATCCAGAGAAAGATTCCCAAATATCTCATGTGTAATGAATTAATAACTAAAGAATTTGATTTTCAACATTTATTTCATATTTCATCAAACAGTTTTTAGACTTAACACTTTATGTATATATATATATATATAATCTCACTAATAAAGGTTTGAGATGAAATATAACCAATTTTTATTTTTTATGAAAATCAGATTTAAAAAGTTTCTTTTTTGTTAAATAGACAAATCTAGAGTCTTTTTTCTAAAAGGAAATACACTTTAAATTCAACCTATTTATACTTTTCATCATCTCCATTTTTTTTTATTTTTAAAAAATAGCAACTTATTAAAAACTAAAACGATGCTGTGACTCTCGCAGTAACTTCGTAAAATGTATATTTTTTTTCCTCTGAAGGTAGACAGTGCATAATCTCTGATTTACAAAACTTCATTATGCCTGCTCATCTGCTCATCTTTTTATCTGTTCATCTGTATCTGCTCCTTCACTGGATCTTACCTCCTTGTAAGCTGTTCTGCACCAGCCACAGCAGCAGCGACGTCTTCAGGATCGCCCGAGCCAACATGGCAGCCAAAAGCCCAGACAGACAGACAGACAGACAGACAGACAGGTGATGAGACTAACTTGAGGAACAGTACTAATGGTCAGTCTTGCTGTCTGGGTGCCTTTTAAATATTCCTGAGCCTCCTGGACCGTCCCTCCATTAAAGCCCTGCCTTCTACCACGCCATTGGGCACCAAGTAACCTGACCACCATGTCCACCTCTCTCTCTCCTCTTTATCCTCCTCCTCCTCTATTAGACCAGTCCAGACCTCCAGACCTGCCACAGCAGCCACCTTCATCACTCAGGTCTCCAGAACAGAGCGAAGAGACCAATAAAAATCTCATTTACAGATCTTCAGATCTCAAACATGCCTTAATTCACTACTGTGTGTTTTTATAAGCTGAAAGGTCACCTACGGTCACTGTGTACCATATCCTGACCACAGCTTTCTCTCTGATTCTCTCTAACACACTGATTTACTGCAGAAGCAAAGCGAACGAGTCGTGTTACACAATTCTAACATCATCTGCTGTGACACTCCTGCCATGTTATTGTGAACCTCATAGCTGATTATTTTCCTACAGCAGGGTATCCCTGAGAGGTTTATCCCTACTCTTATAACACATTTATTAATCTCATGGTTAATAAATAAATTCAAATTTTATTTGTCACATACATAATCATAAACAGTACAACATGCAGTGAAATATTTTTTTTACGACTGTCCTATGATGGAATAAAAAATGTGAGACTAGAATATAAAATATAAGAAACAATTAAATAAAAATGTAAAACTAGAATATAAAAATGTAAGAAATACGCTAGAAGAAAAGAAGAATCTAAAATAAAAAGAATGTAAGAATTTAATTTTAAAAAAATATTACTTATAATTTATATTTAAAAAATATATATTATAGACTTTCATTATACAATATATAAAAATAAAAATAGAAGAAAAACAAACAACAATAGAATGGAATATAAAACTAGAAGATAAAAATGTAAGAAATAATTTAAATAAAAATGTGAAACTGGAAAATGAAATATAAGAAATACACTAGAAGAAAATAAAAAATAAAATATAAAATAAATAAAATAAAAAGAATATCAAGTATAAAAGTCATTATATAAGAAATAATATATAAAAATAAAAATAGAATAAAAATAAACAACAATAGAATGGAATACGCAGAATAGTGATAGTAACATGGACAATGAGATGGTGGATAGATGTGGACTGGATATAGATATAAGCTGAAATATTGAGGTAGTTAAGGTGTAGGGTAGTTAAGGTTAAAGTGTCATGTGTTAGGTTTAATGACAGCGAGGCGAGTCAGTTCCTGTTCTCCCTCACCTTACAGCAGCTATAAACAGTCCTTCCCTCAGCAGTTAATCGGAGGTCATGTGATCAGTTTAAATGTGGAGTTACAAAGCACTGACACTGGAGACTCCTTACATACACATTTACACTGGGTACGTCCCCGTGAACAAGCTGTTGCTATGGAAACCATAACGAGCACATTCATGAGAATTAATCAACAACTGAGCATCAATCAGCATCCAGAAAATCTCGCTAATCAGAGGTGAACACATCCTGGAACAGAGTCGCGGACCTAGCAGTCACTCGCACAAGTCGCCTTTTCATCTGCTGCGACAACGTCCCTCTATTGCTAAACTTTGTAAACAGCAGAGAGGAAGAATACAAGGAGTCAGCAGGATGTGGAGACACCCAGTGTTCCACATTCATCATTATTCAGGACAGAAGCTGGCTGAAGGCGTGTTTAAGGAGCAGTTGGTGGCTTCCTCTCAGGTTTTTTGGAGCGCTTGCACACATTCATTATTCTACAGAGTTTTAATTTTGAGAGAGAGAGAGAGATGCAAACGAGTCCAAGACCAGCCTTATTAATCACACAGAACCAGACCTTGTGCTCGGATCCTTCAGGGTTGTTTTTGGTGTAAATATGAGCAACTGTAGGAACTTCCCTCCTCCTCTTTCTCCTCCTCTCTTTATCCTTTATTCCTCCACCTGCTTTCACCCCACACTCTGAGACAGAAAATATTCCAGTGTTTTATACAAGACTGGAGAAATAATCTGAAGTTCCTGAGTCCATTAAAACTGAAGAGAAATACACAAGACAAAAAAATCATTCAAACCAGAACATCTTTATTCCAGTGAGATTCAAGAACAAACAAGAAACAGAACGAGAGCTGAATGATGAACACAACACACACACACTCACTCATACACACACACACACACACACACACTCACTCATACACACACACACACACTCACCACAGGATAATGGTGAAGGAGTGAAAGGTCAGATGTTTCAGTACTAAACTGATATTTTTAGGTGTCAGAGTAAATGCTGTTAGAAGAAGCTCCTCATGAGATCATCACACTGAACATCACTCATCTGGAGTCGTGTGTGTGTAGCGGTCAGATGAATCAAATATTTCGGTCAACACGGTCAGTGTGTTTGGTGTAAAAAGGAGGCTGAAGGTGAGGAAAAGCTCCTGGAGCAGGTGGAGCTGGAGTCTGAGCAGATCTGTGGTTCTTCTGAAGATTGATCGCATCATGGACTTTAGCAGGTAGCAGGTATTTCAGCCAGGATCCTGGATGCCTCTGCCGGGAGGTTAACACTGGGCTGAGGAACAAGGTTCTAACAACAACAACAACAACAAAGAAACCACACAATGATCCAGTTCCTCATGAAGGGTTCTCCATGAAGGGTGCCAATACTTATGGAGCACAATGTACATGGTTATAAATTATTATTATTATTTCTTTCCTATTACATTGTTATTACTACTATATCAGTATTATATTACTATTATTATTATTAGATTGCCCTACAAAAGTATTGGCACCCATTGGCTGTGATTTGACGTGATGTCCGGATTAAAATTACACACTGGAACCCAGTGGGCGGATCCTCCGCAGCAGGACCCAGCCTGACCACTTTAGCTGTTGTGTATCTGTCCTCTACATGTGCAGGTGTGATGTGACTCAGGGATGATGGGAAAAACCGCAACACCGATGCCAGAAACCTACACACTCTCCATCGCTCCAGAGCGACGCTTATAGGAAACAGTTTCTAAAGTTTCTGTGCACTTAAATGGACACCCAGAAACTGACCACAAACCACCCAGAAGCTCTGGCACTGGAACGTACACAAAGCCGGTGAGGTGAAGCCTGAGGACGGCGTGTGGAGGCTGTTAATGGGCAGATGTGGCGTGTCAAAATATCCCACACACACACACACTTACACACAGCGTGAGGGAGGCAGAGGGAACCGCAAATAAACTCCACAGGTGTAGAACATATACTGTATGTGTCTGTGTGGAGGTCTGAGAATAATATCGTTATGGGTTCTAGTGAAGATCTCCACATTTCCACACGTCTGTGTGTGTTAAAGAACGTATAGTGTGTGTCATCACCTGGAACACAGCTGTGCTCATGGAGTGATGGAGATCTGAGGGGACACGATGTCTCACAAACGCTCTCTCTATCTGTCTGTCTCTCACTTTCTGTCTGTCTCTCTCTGCCTTTGTCTCTCTCTGGCTTTCTCTCACTATCTCTTTCTCTCTCTTTCTCTCTCTCTTTCTCTCTCTCTCTCTCCCCATTGATCAATTTCCTACATCTGCAGGTCTACTGTATAACAATGTGCTCATTCTAAGAGAGAGAGAGAGAGAGAGAGAGAGAGAGAGAGAGAGAGAATAAAGAGAGAGAGAGTAAGAGAATAAAAAGAGAGAAAGAGAGATCATTTAGAATTCTGAACTGTGTGAGGAAATGTGTGTTTACAGCTGCTATAATGTAAGTGAGTCATCACTTAATCAGGTAGAGAGAGATTAATCAGGTAGAGAGAGGTTAATCAGGTAGAAGGAGGTTAATCAGGTAGAAGGTGGTTAATCAGGTAGAGAGAGATTAATCAGGTAGAGAGAGGTTAATCAGGTAGAAGGAGGTTAATCAGGTAGAGAGAGATTAATCAGGTAGAGAGAGGTTAATCAGGTAGAAGGAGGTTAATCAGGTAGAAGAAGGTTAATCAGGTAGAAGGAAGTTAATCAGGTAGAAGAAGGTTAATCAGGTAGAAGGAGGTTAATCAGGTAGAGAGAGGTTAATCAGGTAGAAGGAGGTTAATCAGGTAGAAGGAGGTTAATCAGGTAGAGAGAGGTTAATCAGGTAGAAGGAGGTTAATCAGGTAGAAGGAGGTTAATCAGGTAGAAGGAGGTTAATCAGGTAGAGAGAGGTTAATCAGGTAGAAGGAGGTTAATCAGGTAGAGAGGTTAATCAGGTAGAAGGAGGTTAATCAGGTAGAAGGAGGTTAATCAGGTAGAGAGAGGTTAATCAGGTAGAAGAAGGTTAATCAGGTAGAAGAAGGTTAATCAGGTAGAAGGAGGTTAATCAGGTAGAGAGAGGTTAATCAGGTAGAAGGAGGTTAATCAGGTAGAGAGGTTAATCAGGTAGAAGGAGGTTAATCAGGTAGAAGGAGGTTAATCAGGTAGAAGGAGGTTAATCAGGTAGAAGGAGGTTAATCAAGTAGAGAGAGGTTAATCAGGTAGAAGAAGGTTAATCAGGTAGAAGAAGGTTAATCAGGTAGAAGGAGGTTAATCAGGTAGAGAGAGGTTAATCAGGTAGAAGAAGGTTAATCAGGTAGAAGAAGGTTAATCAGGTAGAAGGAGGTTAATCAGGTAGAGAGAGGTTAATCAGGTAGAGAGGTTAATCAGGTAGAAGGAGGTTAATCAGGTAGAAGGAGGTTAATCAGGTAGAAGGAGGTTAATCAGGTAGAAGGAGGTTAATCAAGTAGAGAGAGGTTAATCAGGTAGAAGAAGGTTAATCAGGTAGAAGAAGGTTAATCAGGTAGAAGGAGGTTAATCAGGTAGAGAGGTTAATCAGGTAGAGAGAGGTTAATCAGGTAGAGAGAGGTTGATCAGGTAGAAGGTGGTTAATCAGGTAGAAGGAGGTTAATCAGGTAGAGAGAAGTTAATCAGGTAGAGAGAGGTTGATCAGGTAGAAGGTGGTTAATCAGGTAGAAGGAGGTTAATCAGGTAGAAGGTGGTTAATCAGGTAGAGAGAGGTTAATCAGGTAGAGAGAGGCTGATCAGGTAGCAAGAGGTTAATCAGGTAGAGAGAGGCTGATCAGGTAGCGAGAGGTTAATCAGGTAGAAGGAGGTTAATCAGGTAGAAGGAGGTTAATCAGGTAGAAGGAGGTTAATCAGGTAGAAGGTGGTTAATCAGGTAGAAGGTGGTTAATCAGGTAGAAGGAGGTTAATCAGGTAGAGAGAGGCTGATCAGGTAGAAGAAGGTTAATCAGGTAGAAGAAGGTTAATCAGGTAGAAGGAGGTTAATCAGGTAGAGAGAGGTTAATCAGGTAGAAGGAGGTTAATCAGGTAGAGAGGTTAATCAGGTAGAAGGAGGTTAATCAGGTAGAAGGAGGTTAATCAGGTAGAAGGAGGTTAATCAGGTAGAAGGAGGTTAATCAAGTAGAGAGAGGTTAATCAGGTAGAAGAAGGTTAATCAGGTAGAAGAAGGTTAATCAGGTAGAAGGAGGTTAATCAGGTAGAGAGGTTAATCAGGTAGAGAGAGGTTAATCAGGTAGAGAGAGGTTGATCAGGTAGAAGGTGGTTAATCAGGTAGAAGGAGGTTAATCAGGTAGAGAGAAGTTAATCAGGTAGAGAGAGGTTGATCAGGTAGAAGGTGGTTAATCAGGTAGAAGGAGGTTAATCAGGTAGAAGGTGGTTAATCAGGTAGAGAGAGGTTAATCAGGTAGAGAGAGGCTGATCAGGTAGCAAGAGGTTAATCAGGTAGAGAGAGGCTGATCAGGTAGCGAGAGGTTAATCAGGTAGAAGGAGGTTAATCAGGTAGAAGGAGGTTAATCAGGTAGAAGGTGGTTAATCAGGTAGAAGGTGGTTAATCAGGTAGAAGGAGGTTAATCAGGTAGAGAGAGGTTAATCAGGTAGAAGGAGGTTAATCAGGTAGAAGGTGGTTAATCAGGTAGAGAGAGGTTAATCAGGTAGAGAGAGGCTGATCAGGTAGCGAGAGGTTAATCAGGTAGAGAGAGGCTGATCAGGTAGCGAGAGGTTAATCAGGTAGAGAGAGAGAGGTTCATCAGACATTCTGCAGCATTATAATGCATGATATAGTGAATAAATCTGCAGGTGGTTATATTCAGTATAAATCTCTTCATTAATCACAGTAACATCTCTTATTTATTTATTTGTCTTTATCCAGGAAAGAGTCTGACTCTAGAACATCATCTGGAAGTGATTTAGTAAATAAGCGCAGCCGGTTCATTAGAAATGAGGCAGATGGACACAGTGGTGTCACTTTAGGACCTGAGAGGGTTAGTAAGGACAGAGGGGCTGCTGGAGCCTCGGGGCCGGGGCCAGACGGAGGGGGGCGTCCAGACACCGGCGCCGGCCAAAACATACCCAATACATTTATACAGAGAAGCAGTGGAGGAGAAAAATGACCCAGAATGGAAAAATGAGTCAAAGTGAGCGAGGAGGAGGAATGTGTGATGTGTGTGTGTGTGTGTGTATATGTGTGTGTGTGTGTGTGTGAGACAGGCATATTAGCTCAACTGACAGAAGAATGTGAAGTTCATGAGAAGGGTTGAAGAGAAGGAGGTGAAGGTTACTCACTCTGAGGTCAGTAATTACATTAACACCACAGCACTGACCACTGCTTCTGATTGGATAAAAAATAAAACATGTCATTCTACAAGGGAAAAAAACTCAGATATGGTGAAGCATTCTGTAAAGACCCAGGAGTTTGTGATAAATGTCTAAGTGTAAATTATCTAAGACAATCACCTCTTTATACTGAAGTGATGGATGTGTGAAACATGGTGGTGGTAGTGTCTTTAAAGTGAACTTCACTCTTCAGACTCAAACAATGGAACAGAATTACATCTCAGAAGTGAAGGAGAACATGCACATGACTCCAGACATGAGGGACAAAGTAGACGAAAGTAAAAGTGTCTGAGACATGGCAGAACCTCTGAGAAGATCCTGAGCATGACCTCATCATCATCATGATAAATGATAAACACCTCCAGAATCCTGAACTGTGTCATAATGAGTCATTTAGAGGTAATAATGCGACATGACACCTGCTGAGAGAGAGAGAGAGAGAGAGAGAGAGAGAGAGAAAGAGAATAAAGAGAGAAAGAGAGAGAGAATAAAGAGAAAGAGAGAATAAAGAGAGAAAGAGAGAGAGAATAAAGAGAGAGAGAGATCGTTTGGAATCCTGAACTGTGTCATAACGAGTCATTTAGAGATAATAATGCAACATGACACCTCCTGAGAGAGAGAGAGAGAGAGAGAGAGAGAGAGAGAGAGAGAGAGAGAGAGAGAGAATTTAAAGGTAATAATTCGGCATGACATCTGCTGATTAGAAATGTGGAAAAACTTGGCATGTGGTGGTTATAACAATACACTGCTATGACGTCATGAAGTCACGACCTAGACCCTTATTACGCTGTAATAAGACAGATGTGTACGGTTTATTCCCACTGGACATAGAAGGAAACTGTTTATGAATGCTTATAACAATATATCACCTTAATGACTTAAAACTAAACATTTTCCCTTAAATGTCACACTTATGTCAGCCTTATGGTATTCAGTGAGTCTGATGTGTGTTGAAATAAGTTTGATAAATGTTTTGTGTGTTTATGTGTGTTGTGTAGCTCTATAAGCACTACATAAGACTGCAGTGTGTGTGTAGTGTTTATAACAGCTGGAATAGGTTTAATGAGTGAACTGGAGTTTTATCAGTAAAACATGGAGATCCTGTAGACCTGAGGTTCTCTACAGAGCAGAATAACGTGCTGCTGCTCTCACACTGTTTACACTCTAAATCACTTCAGAGAGCTCGGCGCTAACACACATGCCACTTGGCTCTGCTCCGAATATTGGACATGTGCAAATGGAAGATTTCTCTGGACCCGGCTCGGCCCGTCCAGCGCCCCGCTGACGCACCCAGACAGGGACAATATTGATGGTGGATTGTTCCATGTTAAAGATTTGCCTGGGTGTCTACGACCGTAAAAAACACACAGAGCGCCTCTGTCCGAGAAAGAACAGAGACAGCAGGAAGGAAGTGCTAGTGATCCACGCTGTCCAGTCTCAGGTGCTCAGGTCCCGTGTTAAAGCCCACGCTGGCTCTGGTCCTTCAGCTGCTGTTTACTCTGCGGTTGAGTCAGTGTTCTGTGCGGGTCACACAGTAGCGCTCTGTTCCTCTCAGACTTCCTGCTGGAAAACAATCATCTGCTGTAACACAGGAGCCTGAAGATGTGTACACTGAAGCTACTTTCATCATCATCATCATCATCATCACTCTTACACTACGGCGCTGCAGGACGGCCGCACAACCACAAAACACTGCCCTGTAGACTCTTAGTGTTTCTATAGGAACCGCCACATAACAGGCTCTGATCCAGAGTCAGAGCTGTAACGGGTTTACACTACTATGGCATGAGAGAGAGAGAGAGAGAGAGAGAGAGAGAGAGAGAAAACTCTTTATTTTGAAAAGAGTTTCGCTCCGAGGTAGCAAGAAAGAGCAGCTCCTGATTTAACAAAATATGATATACATTACAGCACAGTGAAATTCTTTTCTTTGCATATCCCATCCTTGGAGGTTGGGGTCAGAGCACAGGGTCAGCTATGATACAGCGCCCCTGGAGCAGAGAGGGTTAAGGGCCTTGGTCAAGGGCCCAACAGTGGCAACTTGGTGGTGCTGAGGCTTGAACCCCCGATCTTCTGGTCAATGACCCAGAGCCTTAACCACTTGAGCCACCCCTAAAATCAGAGAATGGATATTTTTACGACTCAAACAACATTCAAGTAATTGGAAATTAAATTAGGAACAATAGAGACATAAGATTATTAAGGTAAAACCTCTACAATTAGTGAAATTCTTACAAAAATTAAATACAATCTAAATACGAAGCTAAAAACAAGCTAAGCTAACACTCCATGGCAGTTAAAACAGTTGATGACATCATAGGCCTGTCTAAGGCAGAGGCTTCTTTAAAAATGATTCAGAGCTGGAAATAATAATCCCAAGAGATTAAACCCACCAAGGAAAAGAAACGGTTTAAAGAAATGCTCATGAGGAAGAACCCAGAGGTTCTACTCTCTGACTACAGCGGACCAGAAGAAGACAGTACGGTGGAACCTGCTCTTCTTTACCCACAATCCAGTAGCATGGCACACCACCTTCTGCACTACCATGTCCTGCATCAGAAAAGGTGGCATCAGCAAAGGGAGACAGCTCACTCTGGAAGGAGAGAGAGAGACACGGCTGACGGTCAACTTCTACCACAATGGGACAGTCATGGTCCAAGGGACAGAGGCCAGTCTTAGTGAATTCCAAGGGAATTTCCATCTCTATAAAATGGAGGCACAAAAGTTTAAAAAGGATTCTGATGAAAAAAGCAGAGAAGAAGAAGAGGTGCTCCACACCCCACCATCCACCAAGATACAGCCCTGCTCCAGCACCTCTCCAGCACACAGAAGCAATGACACTCCTGCTTCTATCAGAAACAAAGCCCTGAGAGACAGCATCACCGACCTGGAACATGACTATTACGTGTTCAAAGAAAAAACAACCAACCACCTTGATCAGCTCCAAAACCTGACCAGCCACACGATCATGGATCAGCTTCAACAGCTCTTCTCTGCTGTCAGATGTCTGGAAGAGACCAACCATGAGCTGAAACAAGAACTGAGAAGTGTAAAAGAGGAGCTGTTCAGGAGAGACCAGTACAGCATGGAGCTGCAGCAGGAGCTGAAGAGAACGAGAGAGGAACTAAAGAAGAGAGAACAGCATGGTCAGATTATAGAGAGACAACCGGAAGATATGAAACATAATTCCCAACCAGATTTAAATAACAGAATCATCAGTCAGACACCTCAACAGCAGATAGTGACCACACACACCACCTCTACCCCTGAAACCCCTCAGGCATCTAGCACCCAAAGGAGAGACAGCAAAACAAGGCAGAGCTATCCACCTACCACAACACCACCCACTAAAACCAATAGAGAGCAGAGGAGAAAGGACAACATTGTCATTCTTTGTGACTCGAATGGAAACCACCTCAACCAAAGAAAACTTTTCCCAGGGAGGGTAGTGAGGAAGCTCTGGTGTCCCACCCCACACACTGCTATGAACCTGCTGAGAGAGGGTGTACTGGACATGCCTTCACACATCATCCTGCACACAGGAACAAATACCCTCAACACCAGAAATGTGGATGTAAAATCTCTAATTAACGTAGTAAAAATGGCTACCAGGATTTTCCCCAGCACCAGAGTCATCATCTCCTCACTTCTGCCCCGCAGAGACATCCCTCAATCCATCATTAATGCAGTCAACTCAGAGATCATTAGGACCTGTGCACCGTTAAATGTGCATATAGTAAACCATCAGCGGATCACCCACGAGCACCTGTATGATCATCTCCACATTCATCGGAACGGCATGCGGCTTTTTGCCAAAACAATCAAGGACGCCACCATGAGAAGCCCCCAGCAGACCCAACCAGACAGTGACGAGAGAGACAGACAGCCGTCCAACAGTCAGCCAGTCAGCTACTCTGCTGCAGTGACCAGTAGAGGTAGATCAGAACCCAGTGACCTCAGCCAGATAAAAAACATGCTTCAATTTATATGTGATAATCTTCTGGGTGAATTGGGTTCATAAGTTTAGCTAATTTATGTGGTTACTTTCACCTCTTACTCTTTTGCAATCTACTTATGTTGATTTTATTTATTGTTTGTTTGTTTGTTTACATATTTAGCCAATTTTACATGGTATATCTTGTAACACAACTGGGTCATAAAATCATACATTCATTTCTCTGATAAATTGAGTTAGTCACAATGTCATCGCTAAAAATTACAAGCTACAACATCCAGGGAATGTTCTCTTCTTCATTTGTAGAAAACAGCACTAACCCTGACTTTATAAATATTGTAAATAATTCAGATATATTTATACTACTGGAGACCTGGAGTCGGTTAGATATTAAAAACTCTACTCCTTTAAACTTTAGAGAATTACATACTCCATCCATAAAAAATCCTCTTGTTAAAAATGGCAGGGATTCAGGAGGAATTATTGTTTGGTTTAAAGATGAACTTTGGCACTATATTTCAGCAGTAAAAAAGGGAGGACACATATTTGGATGAAACTTAAGAAGGAATTAATTTGTTCAGGTGAGGATATTTACCTGTGTGCCATCTATACCCCCCCCCCCCAACACACACCAGTCACCCTACCATGATGAGGACTTCTTCCCAACACTCCAGTCAGAGATCACTCAGTTTCAGTCCCTAGGCTCAGTACTGTTAATGGGTGACCTGAACGCTAGAACGGGGAAGGAACTGGACTACATCAGTTCAGATGGAGTTAAATATATTAACAGTAAACAAACAAATCATAACATGATACCTAAACCACGTCGTAGCTACGACCATGCACTAAACAAAAACGGAAAACAAATCCTACAGCGCTGCAAAAGCCTGGGTTTATACATAATTAATGGCAGAACAAAGGGTGACTCTCTGGGCCATTTTACCTACTGCTCCTCTTCAGGCAGTAGCACTGTGGACTACGCTATAACAGATATAGAGCAAAATAAGATTAACTATTTCTTGGTAATGCCACAGCTGCCTTTCTGACCACAGCCACATAGTTATTAGCTTAAATAAATCAACCAGTCCACAACCATGCTCAAATCAGAAGCTCAAACTCTACTCCCTCCCAACCAAATTCCTCTGGAGAAATGACAGTCCTGCCCAGTATGAAGCTGAACTCCACAGCACTCGTGTCCAGAACGTGTTAGACGTGTTTCTGTGTACTAAATTTGGAGATGAGGAAAAAAACATTAACTCAGCAACAGAGCAGCTAACAAATATTTTCTCTACATTGGCCAGGAGAGCACTGAAAAGAATAAAAATACACAAACCCAAAAAAAGATAGCTAAAAATGCCTGGTTCGACAACGAATGCCAAACTTCAAAAAAAGAATTCAGATTACTATCTAACACAAAGCATAGAGACTCATTAAACCAGCTAATACGAAACGCTTACCATCAGAGTCTCAAAAACTACAAATCCTTACTACAGAGGAAAAGAGCCGAGGACATGACAGCAAAGCTCAACAAGATCGAGGAAGCGGTCAACAACAACACATTCTGGGAACTGTGGGACAGTTTAATCTCCCCCAAAAAAGATCAACATATTCACATTCATGACCCAAACATCTGGACTAAACATTTTGGACACCTCTATACTGAACATGAACCAAATCCCAACCAAATACGACTGACCTCCCATCTCCACAACCTGGAACATACAGTAAAGGATCAGTTAAACCATTTGGACTCCCCAGTATTACTAAATGAATTAACAGAAAAGATTAAATCACTTAAGAATAAAAAGTCTTATGGTCCAGACGGTATATACAACGAAATGCTAAAACATAGTTGCCCTAAACCGAGAAATGCTATTCTCAGATTATTCAATTTACAATTAAAATCAGGACACTTCACAAGAACACAGAGCACAAGACACTTCACAGAACACAAGACACTACACCCTGGTCAAATTGGATTCTTGTCCAAACAGAGAACTACTGACCACATTTACACCCTCCCTACACTCATCCAAAAACATGTCCACCAAACAAAAAGAGACAAAATATTCGGCTGCTTCATCGATTTTAAAAAGCCTTTTGATTCAGTTTGGCACACCGGGCTCTTCATAAAGCTGATTCAGAGTGGAACAGGAGGAAAGACATATGACATCATAAAGGACATGTATGACCAGAACAAGTGCTGTGTTAAAATCACTGACCACAGAACTCAATATTTCTATAAGACCAGAGGAGTTGATCAGGGCTGCAGCCTGAGCCCAACACTACTCAATATTTTTATCAATGAACTGGCCACAACCCTTCAGGAATCATCCTGCCCCGGACTGACCCTCGTGGGCAGAGAAATTAAATGTCTGCTCTATGCAGATGACCTGCTCCTGCTGTCACCAACTGAGGAGCGACGACATAAAAGCCTCTCACTCTTACATCATTACAGCTCTAATTGGGCTTTACCAATAAACATCGAAAAGTCCAAAGTAATAATATTCCAAAAGAAAACCGTCTTCAAAATAAGAAATATATCTTTAAATAGAGAGAGAATAAAGAGAGAGAGAGAGAGAAAGAGAGAGAATAAAGAGAGAGAGAGAATAAAGAGAGAGAGAGAGAGGGAGAGAGAGAGAGAGAGAGAAAGAGAGAGAATAAAGAGAGAGAGAATAAAGAGAGAGAGAGAGAAAGAGAGAATAAAGAGAGAGAGAATAAAGAGAGAGAGAGAGAGAGAATAAAGAGAGAGAGAGAGAGAGAGAGAGAGAGAGAAGAGAGAGAGAGAGAGAGAGAGAGAGAGAGAGAGAGAGAGAGAGAGAGAATAAAGAGAGAGAGAATAAAGAGAGAGAGAGAATAAAGAGAGAGAGAGAGAGAGAGAGAGAGAGAGAGAGAGAGAGAATAAAGAGAGAGAGAGAGAGAGAGAGAGAGAGAGAGAATAAAGAGAGAGAGAGAGAGAGAGAGAGAATAAAGAGAGAGAGAGAGAGAGAGAGAGAATAAAGAGAGAGAGAGAGAGAGAGAGAGAATAAAGAGAGAGAGAATAAAGAGAGAGAGAGAATAAAGAGAGAGAGAGAGAGAGAGAGAATAAAGAGAGAGAGAATAAAGAGAGAGAGAGAATAAAGAGAGAGAGAGAGAGAGAGAGAATAAAGAGAGAGAGAGAGAGAGAGAGAGAGAGAGAGAGAGAATAAAGAGAGAGAGAGATTATCTCAGAACAGATCCCTCACGCATCCACGTTGTTTCCTAATCCCCGTAAACGCCACTGATGCACTAGCCGCGTGAGTGAACGCAGGAGTGGAGAGGTCTAGCCATGCGTTTCTGCTCAGTTACGTCTCAATCTAAACGCTGTGGCTAAACACAGGAAACACACCTGGGCTGAAAGAGTGAACACGAGTCAAAACAGGAAGAGAGAAAGCTGGAAAGCGGGCACGGTTTTTACCTGCGGAGCGTTAGCGCTAGCCTGATTTACTGCCTGCTAGAACCACAAGTCATGCAAAATGCACCGAATTTCTCCTCTTCATTTAGAATAAGGATTAAATGACTAACAGTAGCCACAGGAAGCTGGCGGTTTACTGTGGTGGGGTTTTCCATCGTGATCAGGGAGATTTTTCCAGCCGCAGGAGTCTGTGCAGCGCTGAAGGAGAACAAGAAGGCTTTCCTCGAGTGCCGGGAAATATCGTGAACAATCAGGAGTTGATTAATTCTCCAGAACAGAAGATCTGACAGTAGAGCAGCTGATCATCACACATTTATTTATCATTAATACACTTCCTCTGATACGTTACGGTTTCTATAGCAACAGGGAAGGAGTCACCAGTGTCAGCGCTGTGTATGTCAGTGTGTCTGTGTGTGTGTGTGTGTGTGTACTGTATATATGTATGTATGATGTGTGTACAGTAGTGCCCCGTTTTACGTTGATTCTGACTTTATGTCACTCATCCTTAAATATTAAATAGAAAAATTAAATCCAATTTACGGCGCTTTACACAACCTTACATCGGTTCCTCTATCCCATAGTAACAATGAAAAATGGCTAATAAAACCAGACTAAACAAAATTCTTTTCATAAAAATACATACATTCAATATAAAAATAGTACTGATACCACACAGTAAATATTAGAAATAAAGTCACAGTGTCATTATAGAGAACCTATACAGCACTTTATAGGGTCATTTGTGAGGTCAGGCACTGATGTTGGACACAGAAGGTCTGGCTCACAGTCTCCACTCTAATTCATCCCAAAGGTTTGGTCATTGCTTTGGTCACTGGTGTGCAGTCATGTTGGAACAGGAAGGGGTCATCCCCAAACTGTTCCCACAAAGAGCATGAAATTGTCCAGAATGTCTTGGTATGAAGCTGAAGCATTGAGAGTTCCTTTCACTGGAACTAAGGGGCCGAGTCCAACACCTGAAAAACAACACCTGAATTCACTGATCTGGAGGGGTGTCCCAATACTTTTGACTATGTAGTGTGTGTGTGTGTGTGTGTGTGTGTGTGTGTGTGTGTGTGTGTGTGTGTGTGTATATATATATATATATATATATACGACTGACTTTTGTGTGCTTTTCAAAACCCCCTCTGTGTGTGTGTGTAGGAGACAGTGTGTGTGTGTGTGTGACTGTATGTGTGTGTGTGTGTATGACTGTGTGTGTGTGTGTGTGTGTGTGTATGTATATGACTGTATGTGTGTGTCTGTGTGTGTGTGTATGACTGTGTGTGTGTGTGTGTGTGTGTGTGTGTGACTGTATGTGTGTGTGTGTGTATGACTGTGTGTGTGTGTGTATGACTGTGTGTGTGTGTGTGTAGGAGACAGTGTGTGTGTGTGTGTGTCTGTGTCTGTGTGTGTGTGTATGACTGTGTGTGTGTGTGTGTATGTATATGACTGTGTGTGTGTGTGTATGACTGTGTGTGTGTGTGTGTGTGTAGGAGACAGTGTGTGTGTGTGTGTCTGTGTCTGTGTGTGTGTATGACTGTGTGTGTGTGTGTATGTATATGACTGTGTGTGTGTGTGTGTGTGTGTGTAGGAGACAGTGTGTGTGTGTGTCTGTGTGTGTGTATGACTGTGTGTGTGTATGTATATGACTGTGTGTGTGTGTGTGTGTGTATGACTGTGAGTGTGTGTGTGTAGGAGACAGTGTGTGTGTGTGTGTGTCTGTGTGTGTGTGTGTGTATGACTGTGTGTGTGTGTGTATGTATATGACTGTGTGTGTGTGTGTGTATGACTGTGTGTGTGTGTGTGTAGGAGACAGTGTGTGTGTGTGTGTGTATGACTGTGAGTGTGTGTGTAGGAGACAGTGTGTGTGTGTGTGTGTGTGTATGACTGTGTGTGTGTGTAGGAGATAGTGTGTGTGTGTATGTATATGACTGTGTGTTTGTGTGTGTGTGTGTATGTATATGACTGTGTGTGTGTGTGTATGTATATGACTGTGTGTGTGTGTGTGTATGTATATGACTGTGTGTGTGTGTGTGTGTGTATGTATATGACTGTGTGTGTGTGTGTGTGTGTGTATGTATATGACTGTGTGTGTGTGTGTGTATGTATATGACTGTGTGTGTGTGTGTGTGTGTGTGTATGTATATGACTGTGTGTGTGTGTGTGTGTATGTATATGACTGTGTGTGTGTGTGTGTGTGTATGTATATGACTGTGTGTGTGTGTGTGTGTGTATGTATATGACTGTGTGTGTATGTATATGACTGTGTGTGACTGTGTGTGTGTGTGTGTGTATGTATATGACTGTGTGTGTGTGTGTGTGTGTATGTATATGACTGTGTGTGTGTGTGTGTGTGTGTGTATGTATATGACTGTGTGTGTGTGTGTGTGTATGTATATGACTGTGTGTGTGTGTGTGTGTATGTATATGACTGTGTGTGTGTGTGTGTGTATGTATATGACTGTGTGTGTGTGTGTGTGTGTGTATGTATATGACTGTGTGTGTGTGTGTGTGTATGTATATGACTGTGTGTGTGTGTGTGTATGTATATGACTGTGTGTGTGTGTGTGTGTGTATGTATATGACTGTGTGTGTGTGTGTGTGTATGTATATGACTGTGTGTGTGTGTGTGTGTGTGTATATGACTGTGTGTGTGTGTGTGTGTGTGTGTGTGTATGTATATGACTGTGTGTGTGTGTGTATGTATATGACTGTGTGTGTGTGTGTGTGTGTGTGTGTATGTATATGACTGTGTGTGTGTGTGTGTGTGTATGTATATGACTGTGTGTGTGTGTGTGTGTGTGTGTATATGACTGTGTGTGTGTGTGTGTGTGTGTGTATGTATATGACTGTGTGTGTGTGTGTGTATGTATATGACTGTGTGTGTGTGTGTGTGTATGTATATGACTGTGTGTGTGTGTGTGTGTGTGTGTATGTATATGACTGTGTGTGTGTGTGTGTGTGTATGTATATGACTGTGTGTGTGTGTGTGTGTATGTATATGACTGTGTGTGTGTGTGTGTATGTATATGACTGTGTGTGTGTGTGTGTATGTATATGACTGTGTGTGTGTGTGTGTGTGTGTGTGTGTGTATGTATATGACTGTGTGTGTGTGTGTGTGTATGTATATGACTGTGTGTGTGTGTGTGTGTGTGTGTGTATGTATATGACTGTGTGTGTGTGTGTGTGTGTGTATGTATATGACTGTGTGTGTGTGTGTGTATGTATATGACTGTGTGTGTGTGTGTGTGTATGTATATGACTGTGTGTGTGTGTGTGTGTATGTATATGACTGTGTGTGTGTGTGTGTATGTATATGACTGTGTGTGTGTGTGTGTGTATGTATATGACTGTGTGTGTGTGTGTGTGTGTATGTATATGACTGTGTGTGTGTGTGTGTATGTATATGACTGTGTGTGTGTGTGTGTATGTATATGACTGTGTGTGTGTGTGTGTATGTATATGACTGTGTGTGTGTGTGTGTGTATGTATATGACTGTGTGTGTGTGTGTGTGTATGTATATGACTGTGTGTGTGTGTGTGTGTGTGTATGTATATGACTGTGTGTGTGTGTGTGTGTGTGTGTATGTATATGACTGTGTGTGTGTGTGTGTGTGTGTATGTATATGACTGTGTGTGTGTGTGTGTGTGTATGTATATGACTGTGTGTGTGTGTGTGTGTATGTATATGACTGTGTGTGTGTGTGTGTGTGTATGTATATGACTGTGTGTGTGTATGTATATGACTGTGTGTGTGTGTGTGTGTGTGTGTGTGTGTGTGTGTGTGTATGTATATGACTGTGTGTGTGTGTGTGTGTATGTATATGACTGTGTGTGTGTGTGTGTGTGTGTATGTATATGACTGTGTGTGTGTGTGTGTGTGTATGTATATGACTGTGTGTGTGTGTGTGTGTGTATGTATATGACTGTGTGTGTGTGTGTGTGTGTGTATGTATATGACTGTGTGTGTGTGTGTGTGTGTATGTATATGACTGTGTGTGTGTGTGTGTATGTATATGACTGTGTGTGTGTGTGTGTGTGTGTATGTATATGACTGTGTGTGTGTGTGTGTGTGTGTATATGACTGTGTGTGTGTGTGTGTATGTATATGACTGTGTGTGTGTGTGTGTGTGTGTATGTATATGACTGTGTGTGTGTGTGTGTATATGACTGTGTGTGTGTGTGTGTGTGTGTATGTATATGACTGTGTGTGTGTGTGTGTGTGTGTATGTATATGACTGTGTGTGTGTGTGTGTGTATGTATATGACTGTGTGTGTGTGTGTATGTATATGACTGTGTGTGTGTGTGTGTGTGTGTATGTATATGACTGTGTGTGTGTGTGTGTATGTATATGACTGTGTGTGTGTGTGTGTATGTATATGACTGTGTGTGTGTGTGTGTGTGTGTGTGTATGTATATGACTGTGTGTGTGTATGTATATGACTGTGTGTGTGTGTGTGTATGTATATGACTGTGTGTGTGTGTGTGTGTGTATGTATATGACTGTGTGTGTGTGTGTGTATGTATATGACTGTGTGTGTGTGTGTGTGTGTATGTATATGACTGTGTGTGTGTGTGTGTATGTATATGACTGTGTGTGTGTATGTATATGACTGTGTGTGTGTGTGTGTGTATGTATATGACTGTGTGTGTGTATGTATATGACTGTGTGTGTGTATGTATATGACTGTGTGTGTGTGTGTGATGAGTGAGTGTACACACACTAGTACAGAGCTGCTGTCTGTAATAACACAGAGCCAGACATCCAGTTGCTGTTACAGACTGAAATCGCTCTCTCCTACATGCCTGTCTGATTCGCAGCACAGGATCATGGGAGCACGGTCACGCTGCGAGGACCAGAATGTAAGATGCAACAAGTTCACACATCAGCACTCACACATCACACACACTGATCACACTAAACAGAAAAACACTCACACTTTTTTTTCACATGCATCAATAATGTGACATGCACTGTGTAAGAAACACACACACACACACACACTTCATGCCTCAATATCGTGCTAATATCATGTTTATAAACATGTCCCAGGTCACAGAAACTAACCTTCACTTTCAGATATAATCTTTAAAATACACTATATTGCCAAAAGTATTCTCTCACCTGCCTTGACTCGTATATGAACTTAAGTGACATCCCATTCCTAATCCATAGGGTTCAATATGACGTCGGTCCACCCTTTGCAGCTATAACAGCTTCAACTCTTCTGGGAAGGCTGTCCACAAGGTTTAGGAGTGTGTTTATGGGAATTTTTGACCATTCTTCCAGAAGCGCATTTGTGAGGTCACACACTGATGTTGGACGAGAAGGCCTGGCTCTCAGTCTCCGCTCTAATTCATCCCAAAGGTGTTCTATGGGGTTGAGGTCAGGACTCTGTGCAGGCCAGTCAAGTTCATCCACACCAGACTCTGTCATCCATGTCTTTATGGACCTTGCTTTGTGCACTGGTGCACAGTCATGTTGGAAGAGGGAGGGGCCAGGTCCAAACTGTTCCCACAAAGTTGGGGGCATGGAATGGTCCGAAATGTCTTGGTATGCTGAAACATTCAGAGTTCCTTTCACTGGAACTAAGGGCCAAGCCCAGCTCCTGAAAAACAACCCCACACCATAATCCCCCTCCACCAAACTTTACACTTGGCACAATGCAGTCAGACAAGTACCGTTCTCCTGGCAACCGCCAAACCCAGACTCGTCCATCAGATTGCCAGATGGAGAAGCGTGATTCGTCACTCCAGAGAACGCGTCTCCACTGCTCTAGAGTCCAGTGGCGGCGTGCTTTACACCACTGCATCCGACGCTTTGCATTGCACTTGGTGATGTATGGCTTGGATGCAGCTGCTCGGCCATGGAAACCCATTCCATGAAGCTCTCTGCACACTGTTCTTGAGCTCATCTGAAGGCCACATGAAGTTTACAGTGACCACGTGTAACATGTCTGAAAGGTGCTGAATGATTTATAATCTATCTACATTATAGTTCATTCGTTTGACCTTGTAGCTTAAACCACTAATATATGGAGTAGGGTCAACAGGAAGTGACATCATCCGTATTTCCAGAAGAAGAAGAAAAGGACATCTGTCCTCAGTTTCAGTCTTTTTACTTGATCTTCACTGACATCAGCAGACAGACTGATGATGT